>NC_087212.1:81474773-81489773 GCF_015104395.2 Macrobrachium nipponense | reverse complement strand
ATAAAACATCTATAAACCTCGTCCATTCTAATTCAGACTTATGAATAGTTATTCATCATTTACATATTCATTACGCCTAATACATGAAAGTAATACCATGAAATTCTAAAAAAAGAAAAAGGAAAAAAACATAGTATGAAAATCCATTATGAACATCCTAGTCCATCAGAAATGAATGAATTATCTTTAATATGTATTTCAGACAGCTGCATAAAGATAAACTCATTAGTTAATTTATTTAAATCTATTTGTAGCACAGTGTTGCTGAATAAAAAAAAATATGAAGTAAAAGATAGAATGAAAGCTAAATTCTGTTGCGTATGTGAATAGAAAACCAAATTGTTTTTAATGGAATCCCACACCATATGGAAATGGGCTCAATTAGTAAATGGAAGGTGATGTAGTTTTTCCATGTTTTCCAGGACCATACACTTAGTTTTTCTTTTAAAATCCCAAAATTCTCATTTATTGAATTCAGGCGTTAGTTATCCAGAATCATGTGATTAATGATAGTTAAATAATTCTACTATGGTATTTATTCGTTTTTACCTTTATGATGACAAACCAAGCACTATTGCCCTTTTGGTAAATTAGTGCTCAAGATAGGGAAAAGAGGATGCTAGAGTACTTGGACAACAAGACATAGAGATTTAGAAAATAAATATGAACAATAAACGAACTACACGGAGAACTACGAGAAAATCCCACAATTGATCAAAATTTTTATAAGGGTTAGACATCAAAATTGTGAAGAGGTTAAAACGTGAGGTCAGCTAGGAGATGAAGGGACGATGCAAGCATCTTCCAGTAATAACTACAGTGCGCAACGGGAGATGTACTAACTGCATTACCCCTCTAAGGGGTAATGCAGTTAATACAAATGGATATAGTACAATATCCATTTGTGTAGAGGTATTTCTTCATGAATCCTAGTAACAACCGATGGAAATTCAATATTTGACACTGAACAGACATACTTCTGATCTATATTTGTTCCTCATTTGTTATGAGGTTGTGCAGATGCACGAGTGAGTAATATACACTGTTCAAAACTTACTACTTTATTCAAACAACAAACAGACAGGTCAATAACTCTTGCAAGCAGAAATGAAGCATCTGACAAATGGCGAGCAAAACAGAGGTCAGAGTACAATCAACTGTGTTTGTTGGAGGATGCAAATATGAAAATAAATCAATATATAAGAAACAAATTAAGTTATGATTCATAGCTGAAAAGCTGTCCTATAATGCTTGTAATGAGATCAGCCAGCCAGGTAAGATGGACATTGTCTGGGTCTGTGTGGGACCCTACAAGACTCCCTCTCTTGGAGAGGCCTACTATTGTAGGTTGGTGACTAGGAGGCATGTTGGCTTCAGGCAGTCAGTGGAGACCTAGGTAGTTCTGTCTTCAACTGTCATCTGGTAGGCCTTATGTCCTCTCTGGAGGGCATGTAATGATCCTAAGTAGGCTGAGGAGAGTTGAGTATGTGTGGGTCTGCCCATATGAATGCACATTTTGTGGCATGCAGTTCACTGGGCACGTGCACTATGCTGGCCATATGGTGAACTGTCTTGGCTATTATTATTCATTCTAATGCTTTTTGGGTGTTGGAGGGTATGTTGGGCTCGTTGGACATTGGAAGTTTTCAACAATGTTAACGATTGCCTGCACAGGGCTTCTGCTAGAGATATGTTGAATGTTGCATATGGTGATGTTCTCAGGTTAAGACCCAAGGTAACTCCTTTCTTCAACTCAATTCCTGCCTTGACACCTTATGGTGAGTAATACTTCCAACAACCAGTGTAGTCTTTTGATGATGTTGGTATCTTCTGGGTTGTAGGCTGTCATGTGTATTATCTTTGTCCCCAAACTGTCTATATGGGTGTTCCATAAGAAGTTGGCCTACCTATCACTTGTGATGATCTGCGAGATTCCGTGTCAGCTGACCCATCCGATGAGAGCTTTCACACAACTCCCTACTGTCTGTTGCCGTATCGGTATTGCCTCTGGCCACATGATATTTCGGAGTGGGGTAGAGGTCCCAATATGTCGACGTGATTGTGGGTGAGTCGGCGGTGTGTTGTATGGAATTCTCCTATTCTGCTCTCTATGTGCCTTGTTATTTTTTATGTCTGGCATGGAAGACATTCTCTCATATAGTTTTTTATGTCCTTTTTCACTTACCACTACATGTACTGCTCTGCAAAAATTTGTTCAGTTGTCCAGCCTGATGAGTGGGACAGGTTGTGGGTGAGGTTAAAAGCCTTTTTTCTAAGGCCCTCTGGCAGGTAAAGGTGAGCGTTTCCAGTAATAATTGACAGGCAATGGTCATTTGTATCATTGCTTGACAGGTTGCTCCATGTAAGGGTGGAGTTGTCCCGGCGCAGTCACTGTATGTCCACGTCATCTGTTTGTGCCTCTGGTATTTTGGGATAGGCTTTTGCAGGCTGGATATTGTTGTGTTGATGCAATTTCTCTAAAGTGTCTCTCCTACAGTGTTTGCTGAACCCTTGAAATACTTTATGGTCCAAAAGTGTTCATCTATTGCTGATAGGTAGTGCAGAACATGTGTCTGCTGTCTATGTGAAGGTATGCACCAAGGGTTGATCATCTATTTTTATGATGAGCATCCATCCTTCAAGCATGTGGCGGAAAAGATGGATGGCTTTGTGGACTGCCATGAGCTCCCTGTCAAATGTGGTGTACTTTTGATCTACTAACATTAACTTCTCCCTAAAGATCATCAGCCAACGACCAACATCTGTGTCCAGCTCTGGGTTAATGTGTTGCAGAGGTTATTACTTGCTTTGCTGAAAGAAATCCATTCTCTGGAAGGGGTTTAATGGAGTTTTGTTATTATTTGATGTCCCAGAAATTCCACCATTGTATTTGCCAATTTGCACTTGTCTTCTCATACTACTAGTCCGTTTTCTTTAAGTACTTACTTTACTGTCTTGACATCCTAAAGATTTTGCATGAGGATGAGGCTAAATATGAGGATGTCGTTGGTGCAGACCACTCAGAAAGGAAGACTGCCTAGTAGTTCCTCCATATGTCTTTGGAAGGTTGCCCCTGCTTTCCAAAGATGGAAACAGCTGTAGTTGAATATGTAGGTCTTGAAGGGGGTGATGATCATGGTCATTTCTATGTCCTCTTTCAATATTGTAACTTAAAAGTATCCCTTCAACACATCTATTTTGGTGAAGATCTTTGCTTTGTTTATTTGGTTGGTTATATCTGCTATGTTCAGCAACGGATATCTATCAGGGTTCATTCTAATGTTTAGCCACCCAGAGTCTCCACACGGGTGCCATGTTCATCGGGTTTCAGTACCATGCAGAGGGGAGATGCCATTGGGCTAGGGCTTTTTGGGATATTTCTGCATTCTCCATTTCCTTGAATACTTGTTTTGTGTAGGAGAGTTTCTCTGCGGCTAACCGTCTGAAACGTGAGTGGACTGGGGGTCCTTCCATTTCAATTTGGTGCTGGATTTTGTGCTTTGATGGTTTGGTTAAGTCATGCTGCAGGTCGCCTTTGAAGTCCTCTGGGTTGCCTTGTAGAAGTCAGCGTATCTCTGGCGGTGGGATATCTGCTATGATGGGACCTGTTTGTTGTCCCTGCTTTTATGATGATGATATGGTGATGGGCTGTTTGCACAGCTGTTGAGGCGATGATGCAGAAGCTGAGTTCCTGGTCAGTTGTTCTGCAATGCCTGCTGTAATGAAGGTCCAACTGTCGTCTTTCCCATAGAATGACGTATTCATATTCCTCTTCCCATACATCTTGACTGATTCCCCAATGGCAGTGGATATATGGAGGTTAGTGGATGGGGCGAGATTGAATTGTTTGTGCGGGCTGGTTGGCACTAATGATTTGGCAACGAGGAATTCTGTGTTCGACCTTTCGTCCCTGATGAAGAAACGAGTGGAGCAGTTGCATTTGTATCTGGAGTAAAGGCAGTGGAAAGCATGCGCTGTTTCTTTTACAAGGCAACTGGTCTGCTCATTGGTGACTGTTAGTTGTTTGGGTTGCTGATGTGACCATATTGCATGTTTTTTTAGTTTTTTTTTAGAACATGCAGCTTTTATCACATTTTCTGGCTTTTACTCCAAATTTCCAATGGAAGAAGCATATCCCCCCCTGGTGGTTCAGTTTTCTTCTGTCATTTCTTTCCATTGTTTGCCTGCTTGGGAAAATGGGGGTGGCTGTTCCAATGCAGTTGCTGCACTTAAAATCCTTTTTATGGTTCCCTTGTAAATGGTATGACAAGTCTAAAAGAGCATCACCAGTACCTGCTAATAATCCTTTAGATTCCACATACTTATAAAGTGGCTTAAAAATATGTTCCAGGGAGAATGGAAATTGGCCTGTAGTTACTGCAGTCTGCAGATATGCCACTCTTTGGAACAAGAACCTGTATTACTAAGCTTGCTTTCATCCTCAAAGATACTACGTCAACATAAAAAGCTATGAAGTGTAGTAATCTTGGGAAACAACACAATAAAATTTTTTGGTAAATAGGATTTCTACAAAAAAGATGAAACAATAAATCTCTCTCGTGGAAGATTAACTCAACGTAAATGATCAATTGGAACTTATCCTGAGTTTTATACAAGAGCAGCTGTCGATGCAAATATCAGATAGTAGAATCTTCACTGACAAAACCACAAGATAATAAAATCAACCTTTCCAATGGACCCTGGGACCCTGACCATATAGACAATATCTTCCTTTAGGCAACGATGAAATAAATTAAGACAATTAACAGAACCAACGTTGGCTTAGCGATGACGCTAGTTATCACCTAAGGATATATTTACCACTTTATATTTCACTAATGTAACTCCTGTCATTCACTGCTTGATAATATCTTGTTTACCGGAGTAACTCCTTAGTCATCAAGAATTTGAATTATTAAATAATAAAATCAACCAAAAATAACCAAACTTGTATCCATATTTTCGTTCATACTTTTGATTCTGCAGATTTTTCAGTCTAATTGATTGCTCCTATTTGTCAAAGCTAAATATTACTGTGTAATGGCTCTACTCTGAAAGAGGGACCATTTCCCAATGTTTACCAATACTCCTTAAAGCCTCTCGTTAGCATGAATGAGCATCAGTGACACGGGGGCTTAAGGAATAATGCATAGAACTGATAATGGGAACTGCCAACGAGCAATAAATAGTACATCCTCTGTCATCAACTTCATTGTTAGTGCTTGAACAAAACAGATCCCTCGCTAGCAACTGTATTTTTAGCTTAACTTTTTTTTTCACTGCTGAGAAATTTATCTACAACTTTCACCACAATTTATGTGTATACATTTTAACGATTTCAATAGCGAAATAGCGAAATTTATTACACTAAACCATCAGTGATCCTATTGGTCATTATTTTATTCACTGAATAACAGGGATTGGGAGATGATGGATCCGCTAACAGCTGTGGTAACGATCGTTACTGATGGACAGCTCGAAAATATGAGCAGGATCCAAAAATCATGCCAACCTTATATAAAAGGATGTAAAATCAAGTTTCAGTTTTGCGATGTGAAATGAAAATGCGTTATTAGTTCTCAGTTTACTGTTGACGCTATATAATCGTCGTCAGTATTAACTCTCTACCATCCAATCGAGTCGCGGTTAATGTTCTGTAATGAGTAATGTTGATAAAGAAAACTATCAAGATTTGTTAGATTGCAGTTTCTATCGTCTATTGTCAACTTTCTGATATCATTCCTAAGCCTGCAGATAGGAATACTATTAACTATCAAGCATTGTTGATTCAGAAAACCAACATCACTATCTTCGTGCAACCAGGAAAGGGGTTATAAATAAGTTCCGGAAATGAACTTATTTATAACACAACAGAAAAAGGAAAAAAAAAGCATTTGTAAAAAAAGAAAAAAGAAAAAAGAAAAAAAAAGATGACTTGCAGTTGGCCTGAAATTGTAAAAATATGAACAATATTAATAATAAATATAAAACAAATTGTGAGTTTCGGTGTACGAAATCTATATCCGCATCCGCAGAATTTCTGTTGAGACAAGACTCGAGTCCTTCTTCCTTTGAGGCCTTCCAAGAAATCCTCTCTACAACGCTTGGCGGAGAGGAGTGAAATGGGAAGTGTCAGGCGTAATGAAGAAGACGATGCTACATAATAGTAATAGTAAAGTCTTTAGAGGTCTATTCCCCCTCTCTTTCTCTCTTCAGGTAATGGTTACTATAGGTTCAACAGAAAGGTGAAAATGTTCTTGTTTGTTTGAATATTCTCAACAACGGTCGACGTTAGAATCTCTGAAAGGGAAAGATTGCCCTTCGATCTGAAGGTTTTGGGAGGAGTTGTAGAGACTTCATTTCACGAGAGTTTGATATTGCAAAAGTATTGTAACAGATATTCACACATATACTTCGTTATGACCACACACTCACACACACACACACACACACACACACAAGTAGCAGGATTCACTCCCTCCCGCATATAAAAGACATGGAACTGTTCGTTTTGTATGATAACTCTCTCTCTCTCTCTCTCTCTCTCTCTCTCTCTCTCTCTCTCTCTCTCTCTCTCCTGTTGCTAATGGTAAAAAAAAGAGGTCCTCTGAGGACCAAGGGAATTATAAAAAGCAGTAATGACCTTTATGGAAATACCTAACGAAATTTACTTTGTTCTTAATGAGCTCGCAATGGACCGAGGTCATGAACGTCTTTTTCTCAGCTATATTTAGCAGTTTTGAGTAATATGAGCTTTATGAAACCTAATTTTTTATATATATTTTTAAAACGTTTAAAACAGACAAGAAATAATTATTTTGAATTTTATTCAAAATCCTCATGATGTAAAAGAAACCCGGTGAGCAGAAACTCTCTGAATATTTTAGAAAGACAGTTTTAATCCTAAATGTCTCAAAACCTTCGTGTTGTTTCCAGCCCATAATGAATTACTTTGTAATTATTTTTTTTAATTTCTCATTTATTTATTTATTTATTTGTTATTATTATTTTTAGTATTTATGAACTGCTTGAGATATGTTAATGAGACACCCAATGAAAGAACTGGACCATATGTTCTAGCAGACCAAAAGCCGACTGGAGCCTTTGTATGGGGTGACGGCAGTTACGTAGCACTAGAAGTATGGCACTGAAATTGCCATCGTCCAATAATTAAAATTGTCATTTCTGTAGGTTTTAAATGACATTGCTAATTCAAGTGGCAATCGAACCCTATGAAGGCCGAAATTCAATAAACAAAAGATTTCAAAATTGTTTTCGAAAATGGTTAATCGTGATGTGAAATGCGATATTATATCGAGAACTCAACAACATACAAAAATTTAGGTATTGTATTTATGAATTAGTGGATGACTGTTGAATCAAAGAAAAATGATCTATTGGGAAGGTGTCTGTAAACGCGGTAAAAACCTGCTGTTTGCATTCTGGATGACAGATCCTTTTTGCCTTTTACCACCAAAAGACTACAGACAACTCCACTCGGCTGACCACTACTCAGGATGAAGTTCATTGCCAAGAACCTGTAGGTCCGTTTCAGTTTAACCAAATGCTTCGTCTTAACAGAGTTCAGCGACAAGAGTGTCAGTGCTGTATTTTATTCGGCACAAGTAGCCTGACGGAGTGATATTGTTACTACTGAATGCCTTCCTACTTTTCCTTTGTGCATTAGGACCCCTTAAGGCTCACTGGAAAAAGAAAACAAAATATTGCTTTTACTGGAAATTCTCTCTTACTTTCTGTAATTGCACGTCAATCGTTTATACTGTTTTTGTTGTAGTTATTTTTATTCTTATTCTAATTAACGTAAGCTACAAGAAATATTAAACGAAGTTTCTTAGCAGCATTTAAATCACTATGTTTTCTAAGTAATGAATTCCTCTCCCTTCTCTCTCTCTCTCTCTCTCTATCTCTCTCTCTCTTCTCTCTCTCTTCTCTCGCTCCTCTCTCTCTAAGGTGCCTGTCTACCTATCATTAGTAAGGCAATATATTGCAGATCAGTTTCATCACCTGTGCTATAATATTTATGAGCAGAGGACAGTATTTTAATCACAATCAAATACTCTTTGGGCAAATATTTATCTCCAATTCAAAGACACATTTGCATGACGAATTTCAATTAAATTCTCTGGTTATGAATATCAAGCACGTTGATCAATGGAATCAATATGCATCTGTCATCAGGCAGACAATAAACGAAACAATCAGAGAAATCATGATCGTCCACATTACGAAAGGCAGCTGTTTCTGCTTGGCCTGTGGCTTTCAATGTTGACAATTACTTAGTCATTTACTTTTTTTATTTTTTGTTACAAAATTATTGATAACATATTCATGGATTGTTTTATTTAACGGAGACTTGTTACGCATTGTGTGTGCTTATGTATGTGTTTGAGTGAGTGTGTGTGTGTGTGTGTGTGTGAGAGACCTTACCTTACAGACCTATTTCTATTCTTCTTTTATTCATCTTCTTCGCATATGAGTATAATAGCTTGGGGTTTTGCTTGATATTTAATAGGGTTTTTTCTTCCAAGTCCCGTTTTTCATTTTCTTTTGATTGTATAATCTTTTGTTCTGCAATTTCTATCTTACTTTTTAGTTCTATAACTTTCCATGCATTTTTTTTCTTTTGCAAGACCTTTTTTCCACTTTCTGATTTTCTGGAACAAGATCCTTCTGTCTCTGGGTATGCATGAATGATGTTTACTTTTCTTCTTCGGTATATATTTTTCCACTATTTTCTCCAATATATATATATCTCCGTATTTACCCTTATGTCATCACTTACGAAAATGTTATCCCAATCTTTGTTTAATTCTTCATTAATTTCTGACCATTTTATATTTTCTGTAGAAGTTGTATTTTCCATATCCTTCCCACTTTTTCATTTCTTGCTTATCTCTATTTTCACTTGCTTTGGAATGAACTGTTAATTCTATGACATTATGGTCTGAAATATTCGCATTATAAACTATTATTTCTTTAACATAATTCACCTCGTTCACAAATACTAGGTCTAAAGTATTTTCCTTTCTTGTTGGCAGGTGATTTATTTGTTGAATGTTGTATTCTAGTAGCATATCTAATAGCTTTTCAAATTGCCTCTTATCTTCTGCACTACTATTACTCTCTTTTTATATGTATAAGTACAACCACAATCTCCTATTCGTTCTTTCCATTCTACGAAAGGAAAGTTGAAGTCACCAGATAGGAGAATAGTCCAGTCCTTGTGATTTCTACATATATCATACAATTTTTTCAATTATTAAGTCAAACTCTTTAGTATTAGGAGGTCTATATATTTACTATGTTCATCAATTTTTCAGATTCAAATTCTACCGCTATTAGTTCACATTCTGAGTTACTATATTTCTCATATATTTTTTCCTTGTTTTTGTCTTTCCCATATATTGCGGTTCCCCCTTGATTCCTATTTTTTCTATCTGATCTATAAGTTTGGAACCCTTTTATTTGATCATCATTCCCAGTCTCTTGGGAATACCAGGTTTCACTTATATTCATTATATCTATTTTCTTTCATTTTGGGTTAGTTCTTCTAAGTACTCTATTTTTCTTTTTGAGTTACTCGTAACTAAACCCTGCGCATTCATCACTATGATGGTTTGCGTGTTTTCTCCTTCATTTAATACTGGTAGTAATAAGGATTTTCCCATGTCTCTTTCCTGTTCTGGTATGTTGTTCTTTTTTTCATTTCCAGAAATTCTGACATTAAAAAATCCAACTTTTCCGTAATATTTGATCTTCCTTCATCATAATTATTCATTTTGTGTCTGAATCTGCAATTTTCTCCGTTTCTGCAATATCCTCTTGCATAATAAATACAGTTATTATCTCTTGAGTAGAATTTCGGAGCTGATGCTTTGAAATTTTTTGCTGACACCTCTGCATATTCTCATTGGTGGTTTGCTTTTCTCTTTTACCTGATATTCTTGATTTCTCTCTTTATTTATGTTTCTTTCTTATTTGGATTTTATTACTTGGTTGGTTATTTATTTGATTATGATTCATAATCAAGAGAGAGAGAGAGAGAGATGAGAGATAGAGAGAGAGAGAGAGAGAGAAGATGATAGGAGAAAGAAAGTACACAAATACAAATATACAATTGTATTGGTAGCTTACTCGACTACTTTTCAGAGGACACGAGTTTCGATTCGCAGGCGAGGATGAAAGAAAAGAAGACCATAATATTTAAGTATTGAGCGTGGAACTCATTTAAAGTGCCATGTATGTATATATATATATATATATATATATATATATATATATATATATATATATATATATATATATATATATATATATATATATATATATATATATATATATATATATATATATATATATATATATATATATATATATATATATATATATATATATATATTATATATATATATATATATATATATATATATTATATATATATATATATATATATTATATATATATATATCACCAGACTTGCTGCTATTCATTATCATTGCATATAGTAGTCAAAATCAATTTTCTCCTTCAGTGATGACATCCTTATTCCGTTCAATATCACTTCACAATCCCAGTTCCAACTAATGGCATCTTAATATCCCGCAGTTATCGGCTGTCCCTTTCTCCCCACTAATTATCCAAAAGTCCGTTTCATCATCTTCTGGAAGTTGGAATTCTGCTTCGCTCTTACTGGTCACTCCTGCATCAATTCACCATTCCATGTATTCGATTACTAGATCCTTTACGTAAACCTGGATTTAAGATATGAGACAAAAGCCCTCTCACCGTCTTTGAAACAAAGAAATATTTACCTTAATATCCTTTTATTTACTTGTATTTTAGAACCCCGGATACAAATTTTCTATATCGTTCTATATATTTCATCATATTGTCAGTTTATGAGAATCCTCTCTCTCTCTCTCTCTCTCTCTCTCTCTCTCTCTCTCTCTCTCTCTCTCTCTCTCTCTCTCTCTCTGCAAATAAAATATTTTGCTAAAGTAGTTTACTAAGTTAGTAAGTGAATAGATAATGACTCTTTGGATAATGATTCCGTGCAAATCATCAGTTCCTATTTTGTAATATTTTACTCTGAATTTTTTATGACAATGAATTTCAAAGACCCTCTATGAATCTTGTTCAGCAAAAAAAATCTTGATGCATTGTCAAATGGGTTTTATTGTTCCTGCACTCCAGTACAAACCATTTTATTTCGGTTTAAATGTTCCCCATAAGTACGAATTATATGCGATTGCCCGTCAAATCAATTCAAAGAAAACGCCAGTTTTAGAATGGAAAATGAAAAAGTTTCTCACGTAAAATTTTTCGCATCATTCTACACTAAATAATCATAACGGAAAGAGAAAAACCAGTGTGATTGCAGCCCCCTGCTTCAGGGAAACAATACCCTTGAGCCAGTGTCATTTTGAGCTCTACAGAAAAATGCTGGTTTCAGTCCATTCAAACTTTGCTCCTTGTGATCTGTAATCTAGAGCCGTAGGATCTGGATGTATAATGTATTAATTCCTATTACAGTATTATAATATCTCTAGTTCACTAAACTATAGTTCAAAAATTAAAAGCGTTAAAAAGTTTACTCAATATTCATCGTACTACTAATATCACACAAAGATTAAATTACATTGCAATGAATATGAAATTCAATTTAGTCTCCCAATACATAGCCGAAGCAAACTCAACGTATAACCTAATAACCTAAGACTTATTTGTTAATCGAGCTTATGCCAAGTTATGGTTCTAACATAAGAAATATGTCCCTCGAATATGGCATTTCTTGTGAGTCGTGTATGACCACATGGACCTTCGTTAGTTTCAGAATTTGTGAAAGGTAGGAATGTGAGGCAGTCTTTGAAATGTGGATTGGGAGCTCAGTATACCAATGGAACACCACTGCAATCAGAATATTAGCCATGGGAATAGTTTTGTTCTAATCAATTCATCTTTCAGGGGAACTCATCCTTGCCATATCAAGGCTATCAAAAGATTTCGTCCCTGATCTGGATACACTTTAGGGTGGAGCCCCAGTTTCTTGAAGTATTTACTTATTTTGAGTCACATATGGTGTTTTTGAAGTGTTCCTCTGGTGCTTAAGTCTCTTCATCATAGTTTCGTTATAAATGGTGCCAGTTTTTTTTCCAGCAAAGAGGAGTAAATGCTGTTCTGTAGAATTCCAGGGGACTCGAGTGTTTACATACACATCGAGGCTTTCAGAACATAACACTGTGGCAAGATCACAAGCTCAAAAAACAAGCAGGCAAAATCCCCCCCCCCCCCCCCCCCCCATCCCCCACATAAACCTAACCAATCTGGCTGCCAAACTTACCCTCAGCCACACTTTCCTTTTTACACTGCAGAACACACGCGGGACAAGAGACCTACCTACACACAGAACAAAAACACAAACATATGTACTCACCCAACTCCAGATACTCAGGGCTATGATGTGCTGTCCACTGGTCGAGGTCACTGAGACACCACCAACAACAAAGACAAGAACCAAGAACCTCAACCACACAACCCAACAACCAAGTACCACAACCCCACACCCCAATAACAACACAACAACCAAGGACCACAACCCCACGACCAATAACTGACACAACAACCAAGGACCACAACCCAACAACCCAATAACCCACAACAACGCCCAAGAGCACAACCCACGGACCCAACAACAACACTAAAAACACAAAACACCCAAAGAGGCCACCAAAAGACAAAAACCACAACAAGACAACAAACCAACCAGGACAACAAACCAACCAGGAACACAACCACAACTCAACAACACAACAACAAACAAGGAATACAACCAAAACAAAATACCACTGCACAATCACCAACACAAAACAACAGCAACACAAAAAGCAACACACACCCACTAACAAAACCAAAAAATTACACCAGCTCACCAACAACAACAACCACCACAACTCACGCATAACTCAACCGAAACTCATAAGCACAACAAATCTAACAACACAGGCACAACAACTCCAAAGGAAACAATATCAAACTTAGCAACAACTAAACAACAAATCAATAACACACAACTTAACTGACTTTCAATACCTTCAACACTCTTCATAGACCGCTGCCGACACTACTGATCATCACCGGCTCTGACCAAAGACTGAGTCAAAACTCTGATCTTTACAACTAACTCCAGCAGCACCAGCAGACAAACCAGAACTCACCAACAGCCAATTCAATCACTAACCATCCATCCACCAATTATGCGCTCTCTCTCTCTCTCCCTAGCCCTCCTCTCTCTCTCTCTCTCTCTCTCTCTCTCTCTCTCTCTCTCTCTCTCTCTCCTCTCTCTCTCTCTTACAGAAAATCATAACACAAATAAATACTACACGATCTCAACAGCAATACAAACCACTAAACTTACTCTCTCTCTCTCTCTCTCTCTCTCTCTCAAGAACGTTGTCAAATGGAACTCCATAACTCCTCCATATTTCCTCCCCCGTTACATCTGACAACGCTTCCTTGCACTCACAACACCCACACTAAATAGCCTTCCGCAACACCCACCATTGCCCGGACACAGGCCCCCATATCTTGTTTGAGGGCCTTCATACACACTCTCAGTTACACTGCCATCCACTTCTCCCAGACCACTTCCAGTCAAACTCCCATTACCATCTCCCTCACTACTATCCTCCCAAATCACATTTATCTCATCTACCTCTCTAACTCTTGTACTAATATCTCTCGTAACTCTGGCACCAAATCACTCACCTCATTTACACTCCTGCCAAACTCCTGAAGAGACTTATTCATACTGCCAACCACGTCCTCACTACTTGATTTCCTTCCTGTCGAAATCTCACTAAACCCTGACAATTCAAACCCACACAAACTATAAGTATTATTCCTTCCCTCACAGTCATCCGTATTACAAGCCTTATCCACCATATTTGCCCTAACACTAATCCTCTATCATGCAGCGTACGTTTCTCCCTTTCATTCCCTTTCCTTACATTCTTCTGCTTTCTTCCATACTCAACCAACACTAACTGGCGATCTTCCAGGCCCATTTGCTCACTGACACTAGGCTCACACTTATGCACTTAAAACTACTCACTCAACACATTCTCCCGAACATACTGTCACATACTAGAGGATTTACCCAACTGAATCCCCTTTTCACTTAGTTTCCCAAATTCCCAGCCTGACTCATCCTCTTTCGGCTACACACACTCGCTACATGACCTTCCCATTTCACACAACACTGCCACACTGTTCTTTACACAGCCTAGATAATGGCCCCTTCCTCCGCATTGCCGCAAACAGTTTATATGGGACCAACATACGACTATGTGCCCTACCTGTCCACACCTGTAACTTAATATCCGTATCTTTCATACACTTGCTCGCTAAATGCCCAGTTTGCACACACCCCAAGCACGCTCCTAAAGACCACCGACATTCATTCTTCTTGTGTCCTGGCTTACCACATCTGTAACACTGCTGCTCTTGCTCACAGCTAACTGAGCCTACTCTTCCAATACTTGCACTCCTATCTCTTTTAGGGCTAACTACACTCACGTTACTTTCTCTAACTCTCCTATCAACCACTCGCTCTGTCATTGCCATTTGCCTCAGCCCTTCTAAAACTGCCTCCCTATAGCTCTTAAACTCTGGTATAACCTCTGCTACTTCAGCACTAACACTAAAATTTCTACTCTCTTTCATAAACCTATCTAGCTCGTAATCCTCTACTATTTAAAAAATGGCATTCAAAGTTAGCATCATATACGCTCTCAGGCACAGTTGCCAACAACTTTCACACTAACTCCTTATACTCATTTATCCCTTCGTCTGCAAACTTTTTCCTGGCTAATGTTTCTAACCTACAGACATACATCGACAATGACTCACCAACATTCATTCTTGCCTCATCAAAATCTTGCTTTCTCTTATCCTCTTTTCTTGTTCTGCAATCCTGACTTT
>NC_087212.1:81432758-81474273 GCF_015104395.2 Macrobrachium nipponense | reverse complement strand
AGTATTTGATTGTGATTAAAATACTGTCCTCTGCTCATAAATATTATAGCACAGGTGATGAAACTGATCTGCAATATATTGCCTTACTAATGATAGGTAGACAGGCACTTAGAGAGAGAGAGAGAGAGAGAGAGAGAGAGAGAGAGAGAGAGATAATTCATTACTTAGAAAACATAGTGATTTAAATGCTGCTAAGAAACTTCGTTTAATATTTCTTGTAGCTTACGTTAATTAGAATAAGAATAAAAATAACCACAACAAAAACAGTATAAACGATTGACGTGCAATTACAGAAAGTAAGAGAGACTTTCCAGTAAAAGCAATATTTTGTTTTCTTTTTCCAGTGAGCTTCAAGGGGTCCTAATGCACAAAGGAAAAGTAGGAAGGCATTCAGTAGTAACAATATCACTCCGTCAGGCTACTTGTGCCGAATAAAATACAGCACTGACACTCTTGTCGCTGAACTCTGTTAAGACGAAGCATTTGGTTAAACTGAAACGGACCTACAGGTTCTTGGCAATGAACTTCATCTTGAGTAGTGGTCAGCCGAGTGGAGTTGTCTGTAGTCTTTTGGTGGTAAAAGGCAAAAAGGATCTGTCATCCAGAATGTAAACAGCAGGTTTTTACCGCGTTTACAGACACCTTCCCAATAGATCATTTTTCTTTGATTCAACAGTCATCCACTAATTCATAAATACAATACCTAAATTTTTGTATATTGTTAAGTTCTCGATATAATATCGCATTTCACATCACGATTAACCATCTTCAAAAGCAATTTTGAAATCTTTTGTTTATTGAATTTCGGCCTTCATAGGGTTCGATTGCCACTTGAATTAGCAACGTCATTTAAAACCTACAGAAATGACAATTATAATTATTGGACGATGGCAATTTCAGTGCCATACTTCTAGTGCTACGAAACTGCCGTCACCCCATACAAAGGCTCCAGTCAGTTTTTGGTCTGTCTAGAACATATGGTCCGGTTCTTTCATTGGGTGTCGCATTAACATATCTCAATCAGTTCATAAATACAAAAATAATAATAACAAATAAATAAATAAATGAGAAATAAAAAAAAATAATTACAAAGTAATTCATTATGGGTTGGAAACAACAAGAAGGTTTTGAGACATTTAGGATTAAAACTGGCTTTCTGAAATATTCAGAAAGTTTCTGCTCTCGGTTCTTTTACATTATGTGGATTTTTTAATAAATTCTAAAATTCTAAATAATTATTTCTTGTCTGTTTTAAACGTTTTAAAAATATATATAAAAAAGTAGGTTTCATAAAGCTCATATTACTCATAACTGCTAAATATAGCTGAGAAAAAGACGTTCATGACCTCGGTCCATTGCGAGCTCATTAAGAACAAAGTAAATTTCGTTAGGTATTTCCATAAAGGTCATAACTGCTTTTTATAATTCCCTTGGTCCTCAGAGGACCTCTTTTATTTTTCACCATTAGCAACAGAGAGAGAGAGAGAGAGAGAGAGAGAGAGAGAGAGAGAGAGAGAGAATCATACAAAACGAACAGTTCCATGTCTTTTATCTGCGGGAGGAGTGATCCTGCTACTTGTGTGTGTGTGTGTGTGTGTGTGTGTGTTCATAACGAAGTATATGTGAATATCTGTTACAATACTTTTACAATATTAAACTCTCGTGAAATGAAGTCTCTAAAACTCCTCCCAAAACCTTGAGACCGAAGGGCAATCTTTCCCTTTCAGAGATTCTAACGTCGACCGTTGTTGAGAATATTCAAACAAACAAGAACATTTTCACCTTTCTGTCGAACCTATAGTAACCATGACCTGAAGAGAGAAAGAGAGGGGAATAGACCCTCTAAAGACTTTACTATTACAATATTATGTAGCATCGTCTTCTTCATTACGCCTGACACTTCCCATTTCACTCCTCTTCCGCCAAGCGTTGTAGAGAGGATTTCTTGGAAGGCCTCAAAGGAAGAAGGACTCGAGTCTTGTCTCAACAGAAATTCTGCGGATGCGGATATAGATTTCGGACACGAAACTCACAATATGTTTTATATTTATTATTAATATGTTATAGTTTTAACATTTTAGGACAACTGCAAGTCATCTTCTTTTTTTTTACAAATGTTTTTTTTTTTTCCTTTTTCTGTTGTGTTATAAATAAGTTCATTTCCAGACTTATTTATAACCCCTTTCCTGAATCAACAATGCTTGATAGTTAATAGTATTCCTATCTGCAGGCTTAGGAATGATATCAGAAAGTTGACAATAGACGATCGAAACTGCAACACTACTCATTACAGAACATTAACCGCGACTCGATTGGATGGTAGAGAGTTAATACTGACGACGATTATATAGCGTCAACAGTAAACTGAGAACTAATAACGCATTTTCATTTCACATCGCAAAACTGAAACTTGATTTACATCCTTTTATATAAGGTTGGCACGATTTTTGGATCCATGCTCAATTTATTTTCGAGTAGTCCATCAGTAGCGATCGCTACCACAGCTGTTAGCGGATCCATCATCTCCCAATCCCTGTTATTCGGTGAATAAAATAATGACCAATAGGATCACTGATGGTTTAGTTAAATAGGTTAGAAATATCATTTATGCCATTTTTTTTTTTTTTACATTTACAAACTAAATCGATCAGTATAACCTAAGCATGAGGGATTTCGCTACTGAAATCGTTAACATGTATACACATAAATTGTAGATAAATTTCTCAGCAGTGAAAAAAAAAGGTAAGCTAAAAATACAGTTGCTAGCGAGGGATCTGTTTTGTTCAAGCACTAACAATGAAGTTGATGACAGAGGATGTACTATTTATTGCTCGTTGGCAGTTCCCATTATCAGTTCTATGCATATTCCTTAAGCCCTCGTGTCACTGATGCTCATTCATGCTAACGAGAGGCTTTAAGGAGTATTGGTAAACATTGGGAAATGGTCCCTCTTTCAGAGTAGAGCCATTACACAGTAATATTTAGCTTTGACAAATAGGAGCAATCAATTAGACTGAAAAATCTGCAGAATCAAAAGTATGAACGAAAATATGGATACAAGTTTGGTTATTTTTGGTTGATTTTATTATTTAATAATTCAAATTCTTGATGACTTAAGGAGTTACTCCGGTAAACAAGTTATTATCAAGCAGTGAATGACAGGAGTTACATTAGTGAAATATATGGTGGTAAATATGTCCTTAGGTGATAACTGGCGTCATCGCTAAGCCGACGTTGGTTCTGTTAATTGTCTTAATTTATTTCATCGTTGCCTAGAGGAAGATATTGTCTATATGGTCAGGGTCCTAGGGTCCATTGGAAAGGTTGATTTTATTATCTTGTTGTTTTGTCAGTGAAGATTCTACCATCTGATATTTGCATCGACAGCTGCTCTGTATAAAGTTCAGGATAAGTTCCAATCCATGGTATAGTTCATGCTATTTATATGATGGAAAATTGCCCAACTATGTTGTCCATATCTAACTGATCATTTACGTTGAGTTAATCTTCCCGAGAAAGATTAAATATTGTTTCATCTTTTTTGTAGAAATCCTATTTACCAAAAAAATTTATTGTGTTGTTTCCCAAGATTACTAGACTTCATAGCTTTTTATGTTGACGTAGTATCTTTGAGGATGAAATCAAGCTTAGTAATACAGGTTCCTGTTCCAAAGAGTGGCATATCTGCATACTGCAGTAACTACAGGCCAATTTCCATTCCCCCTGGAATATATTTTTAAGCCACTTTATAATTATGTGGAATCTAAAGGATTATTAGCAGATATTCAAAATGCATATAGGATACAGCCAGGTACTGGTGATGCTCTTTTAGACTTGTCATACCATTTACAAGGGAACCATAATAAGGATTTTAAGTGCAGCAACTGAATTAGAACAGCCACCCCCATACACAAACAGCATTTTCCCAAGCAGGCATACAATGGAAAGAAACGACAGAAAATGTGATAAAAGCTGCATGTTCTAAAAAAAAAAAAAAAAAACATGCAATATGGTCACATCAGCAACCCAAACAACTAACAGTCACCAATGAGCAGACCAGCTGCCTTGTAAAAGAAACAGCGCATGCTTTCCATTGCCTTTACTCCAGATACAAATGCAAAGGCTCCACTCGTTTCTTCATCAGGGATGAAAGGTCGTACACAGAATTCCTCGTTGCCAAATAATTTGTGCCAACCAGCCCGAACGAACAATTCAACCTCGCCCCATCCACTAACCTCCATATATCCACTGCCATTGGAGCATCAGTCAAGATGTATGGGAAGAGGAATATGAATGTGTCATTCAATGGGAAAGACAACAGTTGGACCTTCAATAGAGCAGACATTGCACTAACATTTTTAGGAGCAAACTTCTAAAAACACACAATCTGCTATTGGATGGAGCATCAGAACAACTGACCAGGAACTCAGCTCCTGCATCATCGCCTCAACAGCTGTACAAACAACCCACCACCACATCATCATCATAAAAGCAGGGACAACAAACAGGTCCCATCATAGCAGATATCCCACTGCCAGAGATACGCTGACTTCTACAAGGCAACCCAGAGGACTTCAAAGGCGACCTGCAGCATGACTTAACCAAACCATCAAAGCACAAAATCCAGCACCAAATTGAAATGGAAGGACCCGCAGTCCACTCACGTTTCAGACGGTTAGCCACAGAGAAACTTTCCTACACAAAACAAGTATTCAGGGAAATGGAGAATGCAGGAATATCCCAAAAAGCCCTAGCCCAATGGCATCCCCCCTCTGCATGGTACTGAAACCCGATGAACATGGCACCCGTGTGGAGACTTTGGGTGGCTAAACATTAGAATGAAGCCAGATAGATATCCATTGCTGAATATAGCAGATATAACGAACCAAATAAACAAAGCAAAGATCTTCACCAAAATAGATGTGTTGAAGGGATACTTTCAAGTTACAATACTGAAGGAGGATATAAAAATGACCATGATCATCACCCCCTTCAAGACCTACATATTCAACTACAGCTGTTTCCATCTTTGGAAAGCAGGGGCAACCTTCCAAAGACATATGGAGGAACTGCTAAGCAGTCTTCCTTTCTGAGTGGTCTGCACCAATGACATCCTCATATTTAGCCTCATCCTCATGCAAAATCTTTAGGATGTCAAGACAGTGAAGTAACTACTTAAATAAAACGGACTAGTGGTATGAGAAAACAAGTGCAAATTGGCAAACACAATGGTGGAATTTCTGGGACATCAAATAACAATAAAACTCCATTAAACCCCTTCCAGAGAAATGATTTCTTTCAGCAAAGCAAGTAATAACCTCTGCAACCACATTAACCTAGAGCTGGACACAGATGTTGGTTGTTGGCTGATGATGATCTTCAGGGAGAAGTTAATGTTAGTGGATCAAAAGTAAACCACATTTGACAGGGAGCTCTTAGCAGTCCAAAAAGCCATCCATCTTTTCCGCCACATGCTTGAAGGATAGAAGCTCATCATACAAATAGATGATCAACCCTTGGTGCATACCTTCACATAGACAGCAGACACATGGTCTGCACTACCTATCAGCAATAGATGAACACTTTTGCACCATAAAGTATTTCAAGGGTTCAGCAAACACCGTGGGAGAGACACTTTAGAGAAATTGCATCAACACACACATATCCATTCTGCAAAAAGCCTATGCCCAAAATACCAGAGGCACAAACAGATGACGTGGACATACAGTGACTGCGGTGGAACAACTCCACCCTTACATGGAGCAACCTGTCAAGCAATGATACAAATAACCATCACATGTCAATTATTACTGGATACGCTCACCCCTACCTGCCAGAGGGCCTTAGAAAAAAGGCTTTTAGCCTCACCCACAACCTGTCCCACTCATCAGGCTGGACAACTGAACAAATTTTTGCAGAGCAGTACATGTTGAGGGACATGAAACAGGACATAAAAAACTATATGAGAGAATGTCTTCCATGCCAGACATCAAAAATAACAAGGCACATAGAGAGCAGAATAGGAGAATTCCATGCAACACATCGCCGACTCACCTACATCCACGTCGACATATTGGGACCTCTACCCCACTCCGAAATATCATGTGGCCAGAGGCAGTACCGATACGGCAACAAACAGTAGGGAGTTGTGTGAAAGCTCTCATCGGATGGGTCAAGCTGACCCGGAATCTCGCAGATCATCCACAAGTGATAGGTAGGCCAACTTCTTATGGAACACCCATATAGACAGTTTGGGGACAAAGATAATACACATGGCAGCCTACAACCCAGAAGCTACCAACATCATCAAAAGACTACACTGGTTTTTGGTGTCAAGGCAGGAATTGAGTTGAAGAAAGGAGTTACCTTGGGTCTTACTGGACCTGAGAACATCACCATATGCAACATTCAACATATCTCTAGCAGAAGCCCTGTGCAGGCAATTGTTAACATTGTTGAAAACTTCCAACGTCCAACGAGCCCAACATACCCTCCAACACCCAAAAAGCATTAGTATGAATAATACTAGCCAAGACAGTTCACCATATGGCCAGCATAGTGTACGTGCCCAGTGAACTGCGTGACACAAAATGTGCATTCATACGGGCAGACCCACACATAATCCCCTCTCCTCAGCCTACTTAGGATCATAACATGCCCTCCAGAGAGGACATAATGCCTACCAGATGACAGTTGAAGACAGAACTACCTAGGTCTCCACTGACTGCCTGAAGCCAACATGCTTCCTACTCACCAGCCTACAATAGTAGGCCTCTCCAAGAGAGGGAGTCTTGTAGGGTCCCACACAGACACAGACAATGTCCATCTTACTTGGCTGGCTGATCTCATTACAAGCATTGTAGGACAGCTTTCCAGCTATGAATCATAACTTAATTTGCTTCTTATATATTGATTTATTTTCATATTTGCATCCTCCAGCAAACACAGTAGATTGTACTCTGACCTCTGTTTTGCTCGCCTCGTGCCAGATGCTTCATTTCTGCTTGCAAGAGTTATTGACCTGTCTGTTTGTTGTTTGAATAAAGTAGTAAGTTTTTGAACAGTGTATATTTTAAAACTCACTCGTGCCTCTGCACAAACCTCATAAACAAATGGGCGGATAAATAAAATAGATCAGGAATGTGTCTGTTCAGTGTCAAATATTGAATTTCCATCGGTTGTTACTAGGATTCATGAAGAAATACCTCTACACAAATGGATATTGTACAATTAACCCCCTTAGAGGGGTAATGCAGTTAGTACATCTCCCGTTGCGCACTGTAGTTATTACTGGAAGATGCTTGCATCGTCCTTCATCTCCTAGCTGACCTCACCGTTTTAACCTCTTCACAATTTTTGATGTCTAACCCTTATAAAAATTTTGATCCATTGTGGGATATTCTCGTAGTTCTCTGTGTAGTTCGTTTATTGTTCATATTATTTTCTAAATCTCTATGTCTTGTTGTCCCAAGTACTCTAGCATCCTCTTTTCCCTATCTTGAGCACTAACTTATCAAAAGGGCACTAGTGCTTGGTTGTCTCATAAGGTAAAAACGAATAAATACCATAGTAGAATTATTTTACTATCATTAATCCCATGATTCTGGATAACTAACGCCCTGAATTCAATAAATAGAATTTTTGGGATTTTAAAAGAAAAAACTAAGTGTATGGTCCTGGAAAACATGGAAAAACTACTCACCTTCCATTTACTAATTGAGCCCATTTCCATATGGTGTGGGATTTTCCATTAAAAGCAATTTGGTTTTTCTATTTCACATACGCAACAGAATTTAGCTTTCTTCTATATTTTACTTCATATTTTGTTTTTATTCGGCAAAACACTGTGTGCTAAAATAGATTTAAATAAATTTAACTAACGAGTTTATCTTATGCAACTGTCTGAAATACATATTAAAGATAATTCATTCATTTCTGATGGACTAGGATGTTCATAATGGATTTTCACACTATTGTTTTTTTACTTTTTATTTTTTTTAGAATTTCATGGTATTACTTTCATGTATTAGGCGTAATGAATATGTAAATGATAAATAACTATTTCATAAGTCTGAATTAAGAATGGACGAGGTTTTTATAGATGTTTTATTCAAATGAAGATTACTCCATTCAATTCCTAATTATGTGTATAATGCTACTGAAATATAATTAAAGCTCAAATCCTTTCAGAATGGCCAGCTCTATTCAATAATTAAGAAACATATGACAAGTGCAAACTAAATGAAACATAAGAACCATAGCATTTATCAAGCTACAATTATCTTATAATGTTCTGCAACTTGGGTAATGATCTATAATCATCATCATAATACAACAATTATCAAGACTGTTTTGATTAAATAGGTAGAGTATTTCAATTAAATTTGAATTGGTGCACAATGTGAGTTTCTTAATATCGCTACTTCAAATTTTGATTTGTTTCCAGTAACTTAATTGATTTGTTTTTCTTTAAAAAAAGAAAAAAAGAAAGAAAAAGAAAGTCTTATTTCATAAAAAGAGCGCATCGCTCCAAGTGGTTGATCTGGCAGCTGAAATCACATCCCCCAATCACCGACAGAATCGACAATCTCTGCAGATTTGAAGACATAAGTATGCAACGTTATTATGGAGTAGGATGCGTCTGTTCTCAGGCTCTGAATAAATCAATACTACCTGCTACCTGCCATAAAGAAAGCTATACACTAAAAAGTACTTAAGGTACTCTTCGCTAAACGACCATTCAGATGATAATTGTGCATGTTTGTGGCACAAAAGAATGGAACCATTAAAAAGAAAACAAATATACGAAATGCAGTTTTCTAATTTTATGACCTGCTCGAAATTCCTTTGACAAACTTTCTTTCTCATACATCTTGAAAACAAATCCCAGGTCTCCAGATGGAAGGAATTTCTCCGGAAGGTCATGAGCTATAGGAAAAGTTTTGGAATAAGAAACTTTGTTATCGCCTGCAATTGGAAGCTTCCACTTAGGCCCTCTCAAGGGGGAAAAGAAGAGGATGGGTTGCAGCATTATCTCAAAGAAGGATTTATGCTTACAAATCATTATTCAGATGGCTTTTCGTTAGAGATGTGGACGATTTCTTCCATTTCTTTAATATGCAAATTGTTTCCATTTATATGACTTCGTTTGCTTATGAGATTTATACTCTCTCTCTCTCTCTCTCTCTCTCTCTCTCTCTCTCTCTCTCTCTCTCTCTCTCTATGTATATATTGTAACTTACTATGAGATTCGGGGCCTCTATAACACGGATTTTTGGATTTTGCTCCTTATCAAAGCATCGGATGTAGCTGAAAGTTGACATATGTATATTTTACAACCACACAAATTTTGTCAGCATTATCTATAACCTAAACCCGATAGTTTTAATTTTTATAGAGTAAAAATGATCTAGCCGACCCCATGGCCAATGATTGTGAGCCAAGAGTCGAAAAACATTCATTACGTAAGCAAAGTAAACATCGTTTTACGAAGTGGTGCCCCACCCATCCAACTTATTCCATCCGCTCTGAAACCCATAGTAGTCAAGAATGACTAACAGGATTTGGAATTGTCCCCGTGGTTGCAAAACTGCATTTGTCTTACGACTTGCAACTTTATACAGTCATACTTACTATAGCCTGAATAGGTAATTATTCAGTTTCTAGTTTAAATCCAATGTTTATGGTCTGACTTGTATTTAGCGTAACGTGATTATAATACTTGTAATGTCATTCAGGATTTTGAACATTTCCATTAACTATTCACTATGCACCAAAGAGAGAGAGAAAGAGAGAGATTGTATGTAAACAGTCTTTATATAACTATTTTTGTTAAAATAAGATTTTTATCCAAAGTAAATACAAGCTTATATGTGCTAAAATCTCCGGCAGACCAACGGATCATCCGATATAATTTTTTTTCTTCTTCTTTAGTCTTACGACCATGTTGGATATAAAGACTTTATGAATGGCGGAACGATACATAGATGTGGGTGGGGTATCTGTGCTAGCTTAGTAATACTACTGTAGCAGTAGTGCCGCAAAATTAGTAATAGCAGCAATAGACATGAATTAAACGTTTAGGCCAACTGCTGGGATCTTTGAGGATCATTTAGCACTTCTTACAACTACTCGAGAAATGAGTTTTTATAGCCACAAGTTAGATTTTCTAATACAACAATGTCCATGATAGCCTTCAGTGTTATCCTGAATTACAACGAGGCCAAAGTAAATAGGTAGATAGTCGATTAATAAAAATTGCTTGACATTGGATACAGCAGTTAAATCAAGCTTGTCTACTATGTCTTTGAAAATTACCAACTATTCCCTACATCTTGTCAATCTGATTGTGACCTATAAAGTAGATTATAATTTCTTAGGACACTTATTTTGGGAGTTAGACTAATAATCGAAGTGTTTTTGTATTTATTAACATATTTTGTTGGTTTGTTCATTATGACAATTATCAGTGGAGAGGATTCAGAGTTCATAAAGGTGTACTGCTTTGCTTGTATTTAAATTTTTAAGTCATTGTTGCCAGAGGTATAGCCTTCGTTATGTATAGCCAATCATCCATCGAAAAAGAGGGAAGAAATGCTGTCATAAGTTACGTAACGAGTGCATTCGAAACCTTATCTCTGAGTAAGTTGGCCCGTCTTCAAAAAAGTCACTTTTACATTGGAAGTACCAAATTTATTCAACCTACGTAATGCAGAATACAGTCAAAATTTATGTGTAGATATAATGTGTATTCTGAATAAGCGTCATATCTATGAAATGCATAGATAAAAAGTTATTGCCAAAAAACCGTGTTACAGAAGCCCTTAATCTCATAGTAGTTGTCATTAATTTCTAAATTATTTAAGTTTTTAGATTTTTAATGTTGAGTATAGAAGTGTTGTTTTCTTTCTTTATTAGCTTTTTGTCTCCTCACCGGTGGTTATCTTGGTGTTTATTAATGGCTAACGACTGTTTTATATTTTCAAGTTGTGTTGGTTACGTGGCTGCGCTCCTTCGTTATCCGAGGGATGGAGGGTTACACTCGGTGGAGTTTGCCTCAGTGTGTTTCTGAGCCTCCAACCTTGAAGGGCACGACTATTGCTGTTGGAACTATATTTATTCCTCGCCACATTGCAGAGCTACGTTTTGAAGCTGTATAGCTTATTGGGTATCCTTACTCTGCATCAAGGACCTTTTATTCTGCATTTTGTGTACTGCCCTTGGTTCAGTAAAAGCCAAGGGGACCTCTCTGTCCCAAGGTAATAATAGTTATACCTATATTTATTTTCGAGATCACGACCTGTGATCCTCTGCTGACGTCATTAGTGGAGCTTGTGAAAGCCTTCCAACACCATAGTTTTGGATCAATTTTCCCTGCCACCCAGATTATGCCTCCAGACATGGAGTTTATTGTCCTCTAAGAGGAGACCTGTAAAGTCGTTTTGAGGAACTTGTTAGGGATATTTAGATTGTATTTGTTAGGATATTCTTACTTTTCGCTTGCTTCCTCCTTTCTGGACCCTCTCCCCTTTTAGTATGTATGTGTTGATGACCTGTCTTTAATCGTGTAATTGTTTTCATTTGCAGGAAGGTTAAGAGTGAGTGTTTCTCATTAATTACTGCATTGTTGAGGTTCAGGTGTTATTTCTGTCTGAAACTTTTGTATTAAAATTAAGTATATTTTTATGGTATTTTCTTTGTCCCCTTGAATTGAATTTACACTCTTATTGAAGTTGGATACTATTCCACCTTTTGTGGACTTAGTATGGTATTTTGGTGAATGCTATTTGATAAAAGTTTAGTGTTTTGTGTGGTGGTTAAGCCAGCCATCACAATATATATATATATATATATATATATATATATATATATATATATATATATATATCTATATATATATATATATATATATATATATATATATATATATATATATATATATATAGATATATATTATATATAATATATATATATATATATATATATATATATATATATATATATATATATTATATATATATATATATATCTATATATATATATATATATAATATATATTATATATATAGATTATTATAATATATATATATATATATCTAATGAAAGGAGCCCATAAAAACACCAAAATGTAGAGAGAAAAGTACTATATATTTCAGAGACTGCTGTCTCTCTCTTCAGGTATATGAAATGAGAAAAGTTTACAGAAAAGGTGGTATTTATACCAAGAGATTCGTCCACAAGTAAGCCAATGTAGGTCACCCCCGCTGATAATCTTCCTTTAATCTTCTAAGCGTTGGTTGAATGAACACTGCGTCGACGATATCTGATATCCAATTCCCTTTTGAGATGTTCATTACCTGCTTCTCTTTTATTAAGGCCGATTCCATCATTTGACTCTTGTACCGGAAGTTGCTGCTATAAATTACACGTGACATATTCCAGTTTATTCTATGGTTATGTTCATTTATATGGTTGAAAATAGCCGAGTTCTGTTGTCCATAACCTAACTGACCGTTTGTGTTGTATTCAATCTCTGGGGAAGTGATTTACCTGTAAATCCGATGTAAGATTGGTCACAGTCCTGGCTGGGATCTCATATACCCCAGAGTCTTTGGGAGATGTCTTCTGTTGGACGTTTAATCAGGGGATTTGGCTAAGGTATTTTGGGTAGGTAAATGCAAAAGGGTTGGATTTCCCAAGGGTGTGAGTTACTCTCTTAATCGTCTCCAGGTGGGGAATTTTTATTTTATTGTTGGGTGGTGTCTCTGGTCTTGTCTTTAGGGGGTCGGTAGAAAATTACGTTTGCTTTTTTGAATTGCTTTCTCAATTATATGGTCAGGATACTTTAAAGATGAAAGTTGCTTGCGAATTAGTTCAAATTTTTCTTTTTCAGAAATCTGGGGAACAAATTCGTAAGGCTCTTAAGAATAGGTTGCTAGCTACACCTATCTTGATAGTATTGTCATGATAGCTAAAGTAGTGAATATATGAAAGTGAGAACGTTGGTTTTCTGTATATGGTAAATTTGTATTCTGTCGTGTCTCTGATTATTAAAACATCAAGAAAAGGAATTTTGTTGTCTGTTTCCCATTCAACTTTAAATTTGATGCTGGGCACTAATGCGTTTATTTTTTGAGAGGAATTCATTAAAATTACCCCACTTATTATCCCAAATGTTAGTATGTCATCCACGTATCTCATCCACAGCAGTTTTTGGGTTTTTTTGGGTTTTATTGCATTTATTACTGTAGTTTCAAAGTATTCCATGTACAGATTGGCTAAATAGGACTTAAAGGACTACCCATACTACACCCGAATTTTTGCTTGTAGAATGATTCCCCGAATGCAAAATACGTTATTAGATGCACATAATTCACTAACTTTATTATTTTGTCAAGTGCCAAAGGGAAATGATCTGAATAGGGGGATAATAAATCCCTTAAAAACTGAAGAACGTCCTGTACTGGTACTTTTGTTGAATAGGGAGTCTACGTCAAGGCTTAAAGTTTGTTTTGTTGAAGTGGTATATGTGCTTCTCTGAATTTGTGACACAAGTCTTCCGAATGTTTGATGTACTGGGAGAAAAAGTGCCTAAAAAAGGAGAAAGGAGGCCAGCTAACCATTTAGAAATTTTTGTAATTGAAAGCTCCGGCGCATGAACGATGGGTCTGAATGGAAGATTGTCTTTGTGAGTTTTGGGAAGACCATAAAGTAGGGTAATTTAGGATTAATTACTTTAAATTTCTCTAATAGTTTCAATACTCTTTTGTCTTGGCCAATTAATCTTACTTTCCGAAAAAATTCTGTGCGAACGTTCTGGAGGGGATTTTTCGTCAGTTTTTCGTAAGTATTTGTGTCGCTAAGGAGCTGGTTGATTTTGTCGAGGTAAAAGTCTTTGTCCATTATTACAATTTTGCCGTCTTGTCGGATCTACTTATTATACATCTAACTTTTTTAGCGAGTGGATTGGCTATCATGAATCTGCGGGGAACAGGATATTTCTTATGAATGGTCAGTTAAAGC
This sequence comes from Macrobrachium nipponense, assembly GCF_015104395.2. NCBI lineage: Eukaryota > Metazoa > Arthropoda > Malacostraca > Decapoda > Palaemonidae > Macrobrachium > Macrobrachium nipponense. Next base: position 81,460,251 of record NC_087212.1, on the reverse strand, counting down.
ATTTAGTAACACTCCTTTTAAACATATCTCTTCACGGCTGTAGTTTTTGTCAGATATGAATTTATCAAAAGCCACTATGAAGTCTAGGTTGTTTTTTGCGGTCTGGCATAAGGGCAAAGGATAAGCCTAAATTTAAAACTAAATGTTGATTTACAGTAAGGGGGGTGTTGGATAAGTTTAAAACTTTGTCTTGTTGCTCAAGATTATTCCATGCGCTATTATCTATTAGGTTATTTAACTTGCGTAAAAGTCTGTTGGAATGAGTCACGCTATTATAGGCAGCAATGTCGGAACAGAATGAAATCAGATACCTGTATATGTCCGTTCCAGTGAGGAGAGGAGATTATTATGAGTTCCATATATCACTCTGCGTAGCATGAAGATGTCGTTTCTCGTACTGGTGATTCTTTCTTCCAGGAAAATCTTGTGTGATAGAGGGAAGGGGTTTGATTGCAGAGTCCATCTCCCGAATCCGTACATTTTTGGAAGTACTTGTTCTTGAGGCATTCTTCCAAAAAGTGTTTTTGGTTTTTCAGCCGGTGTAGTCTGTTCAGTTCTTCTCAACTTGCGGAAACTGGCTTGACTTCTGAAGTGAGTGAAGAATCGTGGAAAGGCGGTTGAATTCCATAATGGGCTGACAATGACTGGTAAAAATGTTCTGTAACAACAGAATTACACGATTCTTAGCTCACTTCCAGAAGTGGAATATGTCACGTGTAATTTATAGCAGCAACTGCCGGTACAAGAGTCAAATGATGGAATCGGCCTTAATAAAAGAGAAGCAGGTAATGAACATCTCAAAAGGGAATTGGATATCAGATATCGTCGACGCAGTGTTCATTCAACCAACGCTTAAGAAGATTAAAGGAAGATTATCAGCGGGGGTGACCTAAATTGGCTTACTTGTGGACGAATCTCTTGGTATAAATACCACCTTTTCTGTAAACTTTTCTCATTCATATACCTGAAGAGAGAGACAGCAGTCTCTGAAATATAGTACTTTTCTCTCTACATTTTGTGTTTTTGATGGGCTCCTTTTATTAGATGGAATTCTGTTTTTTACAGAACATTTTTACCAGTCATATATATATATATATATATATTATATATAATATATATATATATATATATATATATATATATATATATAATATATAATATATATATATTCTGAACACACATGCGTATTTGTATGTCACAATTAGTGAAATTACGTTACATCTTTTTTCATTAGACATGACAGATTATACATAGGCCAAATTTTTTCTATTTTGTATGTTTGCTTACATTTTGTTCTATTCGTTTATTAGTTTGTTAATTTTTGTTTCATTTCTGAAAAAAAATGTCTTCTTTTAGTATTTCCTTTTGCTTAATCTTACTTCTTTCAATTGAACACTATAACTTAGGAAGCTTGAGTTGCAAATCAATGGCCCTTCTGGTCTTGTTCCATGCAAACAGGATTCATCTTCTGAATAATAATAATAATAATAATAATAATAATAATAATAATAATAATAATAATAATAATAATAATAATAATAATAATAATAATAATAATAATGCATTCGAGTGGTTTGAGGAGTCTGGTACCTTACTTTTCATTGGGTAATACCTGTGGCGTCACGAGCGATGTCATCAGGGGGCCGGCTGCTGATTGGCTGTCTTCTTCGTGGGTGGAGCCTCATCTTTATTGGTGATGGTGGAGGTCCCCTCGAAGAGCTTGCAGCCTTAAGCTCCTACGCCCCTTGTAGATGAAACCATCGAAATGATCCTTGAACGTGTCTACAGGGACCCATCCACCGACCCACTGAATATCCCCGAGCACGCCCTTCACTCTCTGCTGGAAATATGCACCAAAAAGACTCCCTTCATTAACCACCATGGCCATATGTACTTACAAATCGACGGTGTAGAGATGGAATCGCCCATCGGGGTCCTGTTTGCGAACTTTTATATGGGCATATTGGAGGAGTGTGTCTTTAGGAGCATTAGGAAACCTTCTATATACGTAAGATATATAGATGATACCTTCATACAAGCAGGAACGATGGAGGAGATCGAGGAAATACGACAAGTCTTCCATACCCACAGCTATCTACGTTCTACCATTGATGGTCGTCTTCCCTTCCTGGACGTCCTGGTGAACAGAAGGAGGGTGTGTTCGCCACAATGGTCTACACGAAACCTATGAACCTGGGGATTTGTCTGAACGGTGAGAGTGAATGCAATGAACGTTATAAGGACACCACCATCAGCGCCTTAGTCAGGAGAGCTCTCTCCCATTGCTCAACATGGACAGACACCCATAAGGTGTTGGAGCATGCAGCCCAGGCCCTAGTAAACAACGACCACACCAACCACAGCATCCAGAACGCCTTTAGGAAGAGTGTGGAGGAATGGTACCTACAGGCACCCCGCCCAGAACCCCAGCAGAAAATGAATTTTTTCTACAAGGGAACCTTCCATCGACGATATAAAGAAGACGAACGAGCCTTACGGGGAATAATCACTAATCCCGTTTCCCCGACCGACAACAGCAAACAGATCAACTGGTTCATATTCTGTAAAAGTAAGAAGGACAGGTAGCCTTAATTTAAGAAAGAACTAAACCCCAGCACCCGTCACAGGATCCCTTGAGAGGACGAACATCATCTACAGATATACGTGCCCAACCCAAGGATGCCTCGGAACTTACATCGGGATGACGTCAATGCGCCTCTCCAAGAGGATCTCCAGTCACTCGCAGGAAGGAACGATATTCAATCATGCAAGGACTGCACATAATAAAAGAATCCGCCGCTGCGACGTCGTCGGTAACTTCTCTTGCGGTGGCGGGATGGTCTGGGGCTTCACTGCCAGTCCTGGAATTGATAGGTCGATGGTTCACGTCTGTTGATTGCCAATTCTATTATCGCTTAATAAATCCCTACCCCGCCCGCCCCCCCCCTCGGTTAAACATATATGAAAATATATTAATTCCGAGGTGAAGCGAATTAGATATTAAAGGACATTTGTAGTTCGATATATATATATATATATATATATATATATATATATATATATATATATATATATATATATATATATATATATATATATATACATATATATATATATATATATATATATATATATATATATATATATATATATATATATATATATATATATATATATATATATATATATATATATATATATATATATATATATATATATATATATATATATATATATATATATATATATATATATATATATATATACTATATATATATATATATATATATATATATATATATATATATATATATATATATATATATATATATATATATATATATATATATACATATATATATATATATATATATATATATATATATATATATATATATATATATATATATATATATATATATATATAGTGTGTGTGTGCGTGTATGTATATATATATATATAGATATATATATATATATATATATATATCTATATATATATATATATATATATATATATATAGTGTGTGTGTGCGTGTGTGTATATATATATATTATATATATATATATATATATATATATATATATATATATATATATATATATATATATAGTGTGTGAGTGTATGTACTATATATATATATATATATATATATATATATATATATATATAATATATATATATATATATATATATATATATTTATAGATATATATATATATATATATATATATATAGAGAGTTAGTTAGAGAGAGAGTCATTAATACTGTACTTATTTGTTATTAATCTAAATGAAGAATGACCTGAAGGCTATAATACTTGGCTACGCTTTTTTTTTGTATTAATATCATGATGATTAACAATAAATTTTACTGAATATGCAAAATCTATAGTTTTTCTTTTTTTTAAATACCTCGGCCATTAACAAATTAAACGAATCGTTCGCAGTTCATATAAAAAAGTGTCTCTTACTTCATTTACCACCAATGTTAATATGCAACAACAATCACTTACATTATCAAGTGTGAATATGTGATGGTCCAGATGATAATTTCCTCTTTACCCGCATTAATGAAGCTGCCTTAACCTGAAACGTTCTTTTGTAAAACAAGAAGGTCTGGCAAGTCATCACTCAAACAATCTCAGTTCCCTGTCCTTTCAAATATAGGATTTAAGTTTCCAATAAATTTACATCTTATTCGTCTCTAGTGAGGTTTTCGTGTTGTATTATTTAATTTACAGAAAACGACTGTATTGGAACTATTGAGAGTATTCTTTCTTTTATGTATAACAAACTTTCCTTTCTTCATTGTTGTCTTTGCGCTCTTTGATTTCTTCTCGCCCATCATTTCATTGTCATTAATGACACAATATTCTAGGAGGGACAATTGTCTGGCGGTTATTGCACGCAACCTCAACTTCTTAGAGAGAGAGAGAGAGAGAGAGAGAGAGAGAGAGAGAGAGAGAGAGAGAGAGAGATTGAACTTGGAATCTTTTGGGAGGAATTTTCAAATATCTCTTTGATGAGGAATTTCAATATGATTTGGCCTTGTTATTAAGTCAGTTTATCTCATGTCACAGAACAGGGAAGAGAGTGATAGATATACGGGAAGATAAATGGGGAGGCTTCGAGATGAGAATTCTAAATCTTTTGCGATTCTTTATATCTTGTTCAGTGATCTCGAAAAAAAATGTACCAAAGAGAGAGAGAGAGAGAGAGAGAGAGAGAGAAGAGAGAGAGAGAGAGAGAGAGAGATGGTAATTGTTAATATCATATTATAGCTATTTAGATGAGCTGAAAAACATCAGAGATCTAATGACTTAATTTAACGGTTTGATTCGACCTACACTTTCTGTTATATAGTCACTACAATTGTTCGTTATTTTTATACCACACAAGTTCTTCTAGTGGAATTTAAAAAAAATAAAGGTCACAGCACAGAACAGTCATCAACACTCATAAACCATGAAACAAAAATACAAAATTCTTCATTCATGAACAATTTGGAATTTTTCTTTTTACTCATTTAGTGACTTGTTATTCAATAACCCGAACGATGAATAACGTAAAAAATCTCTGTTTCATAAGAAAAAAATCGTTATTTTGTGCTGTGAGAACAAGTGGGACAAAAGTAAACCTGGAGGTTTCTCAAAAATTATATTTCAAATCATTTCAGGTGGTCAGTATTTCAAACATTTCAGTAATGGCAGATTAATAATGGTAACACATTATTTCGACCTGCTCACCTCCATCAGCCATCCGCGACGCATTTTCATAAATATTGCATGACAGTCTCATTTTTAGGTCTTGCTACAATATATCCACAAAAAACAACGGGAAGGTATCCTAGAAGAAGAAGTAGAAGAAAAAGTTTCTGAATGTTCTAGCGGGGTCTTCATGAAAGTGGGAATTACCGACACTGCTCATAAGAGAGAGAAAAAAAGGGAAAGGAAACACCCGAACATGCAACTCGACGCTGACATTAATGATACAGGCAGAAGCAGCTGAAAATGTCATCACTTTATCCCATCGCCTGATTGCAAGGCCAGTGAAGTCAAATAATGACTCATTTTTAGAGCTGATCTCTTTCTACTTCGGTTGCTCATTATCTCGACAATTTTAGAATAATCTTAAACACTCTCTCTCTCTCTCTCTCTCTCTCACTCGTCTCTCTCTCTCTCTCTCTCTCTCTGTGTCTTTCTGTGTGTGTGTGTTTGCGTCTCATTTTATATTTTCACATTATATGAGCTATTGTTTTTACAGTTTTTTTTATTATAAAGGCGACCCTTACGCAATGCAGTTGCAAACATTGTCATACAATAAATAAAATGACAAACACGAAGTTAACGATCAGGTTTAACTTTTCAGGAAACTATTATTTCCAAGAGTCAGGTAATATATTTCGTTTCCTATCTTATTCTGATAAGATTCAAGATTTTGTCACTATTTCCAATGATATATATATTATATATATATATATATATATTATATATAGATATATATATATATATATATATATATATATATATATATATATATATATATATTTATATATATATTTACCCAGCATTTCCAATATAATAACACTGTATTGAAAACAGATGAGAATTGTAAGATACCCCCAAAAGATTCTGCCCTAGTTTTGGCTTTTAGGAAGAAATCTTCAATACGCACCATGGCTTTTTGAACAGTATACCACAGCTACATACACACATACATATAAATATACATACGCAAATACACACACAGACACACATAAAGGAGCCCATAAAAGCGCCTAAATATAGAAAGTAATACTATATTTCATAGACTGCTGTCTCTCTCTCAGGTAGGTAATGAATGAGAGAGTTACAGAAAAGGGAGTATTTATACCAAGTGATCATTCCTTAGGTAGCTGCCCCACCTATTATCCCAAAACATTAGACTATCATCTACATAGCTAATCCTACGCATGATTTTGGGTTTTATGCATTTATTACTATAGTTTTAAAGTATTCCATGTGTAGATTGGCTAAAACAGGACTTAAGGGGATACCCATGCTACATCCGAACTTTTGCTTATAGAATAACACCCCGAATGGAATACTGTAGTGTTCTGCCTGGAGACAAAGCGAGATTTTGTAATCAAGAATGGAGCACTTCTGGAGGTGGAGCGATGTTGAAATCATCCACCTGAGAATCTTAGCCCATCATGGTCTTCATATGTGGCCAGGGCGTGGAGGTCAAGGGTTGCAATGAACCGTACAGCTAGGCACTGAAAGGACATCCACTTCCTCTCTCTCTCTCTCTCTCTCTATCACTCTCTCTCGACACCCCCCCAACTCCCCCCTCCTCTCTCTCTCTCTCTCTCTCTCTCTCTCTCTCTCTCTCTCTCTCTCTCTCGACAACACTTTTCTCTCTCTCTCTCTTGCCTAAGGCAATTAAATCAGACTCGTGAACTACAAAAATACATTTATTTAAGAGCAAAGCATTAGCAAAATAATTCAGGTTCTTAACAAAATGATTAAATGAAAGGTTGAACTCAGATAGCCCACTACATCCCTCTTCTACAATAACCAACATTAGTTTAGTCATAAAAATAGAAAAGTCATAGCACAGTCTACATAGTAACACCACGGACCATCAGTTAAGTTCCCATTTCTAAATACCAGATCGGTTCCCCTTTGTCTCAGAACCATGTATAAGAAGACAGGAGAACATATCAATAAGCAAAAGATTAAAAAGCAAAATAAAAAGGTCAAATGAAATAGAACATCTTTGAAACAAATATTCAAAATACAGTCAAGCCACACTTTTGGCCCAAGAATAAGTATGCTTACCAATTCAACACAGATTTCACACACTTCACCAAAAATACAGTTAAAGGGGCCATCTTGGCCCTTCACCGACTCTGTAGCGATCTCCCATCTTGGCTAACTTACTTTCTCATTATGTAGGGAAAAAGCTCGCCTGCACGCATGAACTAACACACATTGTTCACGCCCAAAAAACAGCCTCAAACCAGATTCAGGAAGCATATCTGCATCCGCCCATGCATAGAAACAGGACGTGGTCTGATCTGCTTAGGCAGCGACTTCGACATCGCGCCACCCGAGAAAGTTATGCCAGCAATGCGCCTCCCTACCTTATATGTATGGTTATCTAAATGGCTTGTAAAAATTCTTATTCCTTTGGTAGGAACCATTTATAACAAGAATGTTAAAAACAATGTTGATTTTATAAACAAATTGAATAGTTTAAATTTGAATTTTGATTTTAATATGGTTAGTTTTGATGTTGTCTATTTATTTACAAAAGTGCCTGTAGATGATTTACTTGAATATTTGGAGGATGAACTAGAACGTCATGGCATTCCCTTAACTGTAGCAAACCTCATTAGTCTCATAAGGTTATGTATCAAAGATAGTAAATTTTGTTTTAATGGGGAATTTTTTGTACACAAGTTTGGCATGGCTATGGATAATCTCTTATCTCCTGTGCTTAGCAATATTTACATGGAATTTTTTTGAGAAAATACTATTACCAAGAATTTTGCCCCAAAAAATTATATAGTTTAGGTTTGTGGATGATATTTTCTGTATTTGGCCAGTTCACGAAAATCTCCAGGAATTCCTTAATAATCTCAATAATTGTCCCATCTATAAAATTTTCTGTAGAGGAAGAAAGAAATTGTAATTTGAATTTTCTTGATGTAACTGTCCATAGAAATTATAGAAATTTCACATTTTCAGTCTTTCGGAAATCAACTAACATTGCCTCTTTTGTTCCTTACTACTCCAATCACCATCAAAATGTTAAATTCTCTGTTTTCTCTGGGATGTTCCTAAGGGCTTTACGTGTCTGTAGCCCACAGTTTATTGACGCTGAAATTAAAACTATTTATCATATTGCATTGAAACTTAAATACTCAAGGACTTTTGTAGATGTGGCATGGAAAAGAGCTAAAAAAACATTTTATTCAACTAATGACAAACTTGAATTTAGTAACCATAACATTCACAAATTACCCTATGATGATAGGTTTTTAGATATTCCTAGAATTTCAAAGCTTTTTAACATAAATGTTGTTTTCAGTAATATTAGTGTCAAGAGTTTAGTAATCAAAAATTCTCCTAAAGAAATTCATTGCAAAAAGTGTGATAAAGTCTATTACGGACAGACCGGTAAATCTCTTTCACAATGTCTCAAACAACACCAATATTCTGTGAGAACTAGGCAAATATCGAATGCATTATTCGTACATATGAGAGATTTAGATCATCCTATTAACTGGAGTAAAGCAAGAGCCTTAATCCCATGTAATGACACAGTTAAAAGGAATATCATTGAATCTTGTTTTCAATCAAGTTCCAAATAATAGCAAATGTTCTTCTAAATTTAAGTCTTGTTTTTAGTTTTAAATTTAAAATTGATGCTTTCATAATGGAAAAAAAGTTGTAGATAAATATAAGCAACAAAATTAATATATTCAGTTTTACATGTTTTTTGGACTGTAAAGATACTTTGTAATTTCGGTTAGGGTCATATCTGTTTAGGTTTGTGACCGTGTGATATCCGATAATCCTGGATTATCTCTTTTAATTTTTACCTTTTTTACAATTAACCATCTGGTATTCTTGATCTTGTTGTGTACCTGAGACCTTTCTCTCCAATTGTATTTCATTCGCTCCTTGACAATGTCTGAGTAAAGATGAAAGCGCTTGGATTTCTGACGATCATTATTATATAATATATTATATATATATATATATATATATATATTATATATATATATATATATATATTATATATATATATATATATATATATAAGCTGAACGTCCTTTACTCAGCAAATAAACTGACTTACATGAGAAATTCAGAGTACAGGAAAGGTCGCATAAGTAACAGATAAGGATCTTAAGGAGATTAGTACCTAGAATCCAGCACACCTGGAGAATGAGTAACCTTTCCAAACAAGCATAAACATAGGTACAATTTAAGAACAAAAAGATTAAGTCCAACTGCTCAGACACAGGGACAAGACAATTATAGGATTATACAGGGCTTAAACTCACTGTGTATCATTCTAGGTACCGTTGAAGAGAGGGTTTCCAGAATTTCAGTAAGCCAAGGATGTACATATACTACATCGATGATACCTTCATCTACGCCAACTCCAAGAATTATATAGAGCAGCTGTGATGTACTTTCCACGACCACAGTTGCATCACATTCACATTAGAACATTGCCTAGACTACAGCCTCCCCTTCCTTCATGTCCTTGTCAAGCAGCAAGATTCCCCATTTAATAACACAAAGGTGTACAAGAAGCCAACGGACCTGGAAATGTTCATGAATGGAGAGAGCGAGTACTCTCAGAGGTCAGCACCTTCGTCATGAGGGTCCTCTCACACTACTCCTGGAATGACACACAGTGAATTGGAGTGCACAGCCTAGGTCCTCGTTGACAACAGACACACCAATTGTGCTGTTGATGAATCGACAAGGAAGAATATGGAAACCTGGTACCACCAGGAACCCCATCCCAACGTTCCAGAGTACATCAAGCTTTTCTATAAGGGACACTTTCAGCGTAGGTACAAGGAGGACGAGCAAGCCCTCAAAAATATCATCGACAAAAACGTTGGCCACACCAATTTAATCAAGAGATTAATCTCATAATATATCATAAAACGAAAAGATGAGCAGCCTGGTGATGAGAAATAACCCTTCAGCCGCCGTGCAGGATCCCTTGAAGAAGATGAGTGTGGTCTACTGATACACATGCCCAGTCCGAGAATGCCTCAGCAGATACATCGGTATGACCTCCATGCATTTCTCTAAGCAAATCTCCTGGTACGCCTAAGAAGGAGCCATTTCTAACCATGCCAGGACTGCACATAACAAATGGACAAAAATAAATTATATTATCCCTAATATCGAGATAATAGACCAGACAACAGATCCCTGACGTCTGGCGGCCTCTGAAAGCGAATAAACCATATAGGAAAGAAGAAACCTAATTTGAACATCACTCAGGAAACGTTTCTCCTCCCCAGCACTGCCTGGATAGTAGCAAACGACCCTGCAACAATGCCAGATAATCAAGAGCTCCCACAGGATGATAGGACTCCCACTACGGAGAGAACTCATAACGTCCATCACCAGGCACACCACGATGCTGCTCACATGACAGAATCTCTATGAGCATCAATGCAAGATCCCCTACTTCGCCTGAAACTGGCACTACCAATAAGAATTCAACTCTAGGTCTAGGCTGCTATAGATACCGTCACACAGACTCTCCTGTTACAGTTCTTCTAACGATTTGTCAGGAAGATGACCTGTGAGGAGATCGAAACGTTACGTGAATACCACCCTTACCAGCATCAACACCAGTTGTAAACCAAAGACAACCCCGACCTGGAATTGAACTACGCCTATGGAATAATACCAGCACTGATGACGATCCGTACTTGACGTGGACTAGGGGTCCTATGCTGTTATTACGAGTATACCAGAATCCTGTTTTAATAAAATAAAAGATCTCCTTCAGCATTTTTATAGCTTTTAGAAATTCCCAATATTAAAATTGGCCAGTTACTCAGAAACATCGCTGAACCAAAGAGAATTGATAAGAACAAGAGAAAAAATAATATATAAAATAAACTCGCTTAATTCTGCCATTCTCTTTAAGATTATTTGCCTAAAAGAGTGTTTTTTACCAAAATATCTTTATTATTATTATTATTTTTTTTTTTTTGCTCTATCACAGTCCTCCAATTCGACTGGGTGGTATTTATAGTGTGGGTTCCGGGTTGCATTCTGCCTCCTAGGAGTCCATCACTTTTCTTACTATGTGCGTCGTTTCTAGGATCACACTCTTCTGCATGAGTCCTGGAGCTACTTCAGCGTCTAGTTTTTCTAGATTCCTTTTCTGGGATTTCTTCGGGATCCGTGGGCCCCCCCCCCCCCATAGTGGCTTCTATGATTATGGGTACGATTTCCACTGGCATATCCCATATCCTTCTTATTCTATTTTCAGATCTTGATACTTATCCATTTTTTTTCCCTTTCTTTCTCTTCACTCTGGTGTCCCATGGTATTGACATCAGTGATACTTTCTTCTTGACTTTGTCAATCAACGTCACGTCTGGTCTGTTTGCACGTATCACCCTATCTGTTTCTGATACCATAGTCCCAGAGGATCTTTGCCTGATCATTTTCTATCACGTCCCTCAGGTTGGTGCGCGTACCACTTATTACTACAAGGTAGCTGATGTTTTTTGCACAGGCTCCAGTGGAGGGCTTTTGCCACTGAATCATGCCTCTTTTTGTACTGGTTCTGTGCAAGTGCCGGGCATTCGCTTGCTATGTGGTTTATGGTTTCATTTTTCGTATTGCACTTCCTACATATGGGAGAGATGTTATTTCCGTCTATCGTTCTTTGAATATATCTGGTTCTTAGGGTCCTGATCTTGTGCCGCTGTTATCATTCCTTCAGTTTCCTTCTTTAGCTCTCCCCTCTGTAGCCATTATTTATTATTATTATTATTATTATTATTATTATTATTATTATTATTATTATTATTATTATTATTATTATTATTATTATTAATATTGGCAGCAGCAGCAGCAGCAGCAGCAGCAGTAGTAGTAGTAGTAGTAGTAGTAGTAGTAGTAGTAGTAGTAGTAGTAGTAGTAATTAGGTTTTAGCTAAAACCCAATTATTACTGCTGTTTAGAAGATGAACCCAATTCATATAGTACAAGCCAACAGAGGGCATTGACTTTAAAGTCTAAAGAAGTAACAGGAGGTAATACGGAACAGAGAAAGAGGCCAGTTCATAAAAAGAATAATTAACAGATGTATAAAAAAATTAATAAAAAAATCAAAATATAAATAAAGAACAGCCCTATGGAACTCTAGGTACAATGGTTCACTAAAGATCCCGTCCACAACAATTCGCTGCTGCCTACATGTAAGGAAATCATCGAAGAAGAAAACCTAAACATATCCACCCATTCCAATATTATGAAGGTTATAAATAAGTGCCTTAGGATTTACTGAACCAAAAGTAGCACTAAACTCCATCTGAATTGTTCTGCACTGAAAACCCTCACCAAAGATATCTTGCATATGGCATGTCAAGTCTAAGAGAGCATCGTAGGTTCCTAACTGCTTCCTGTAGGGATATTTACTATCACTTACGCAGACGCACATACACAATCTTTCATAAATAAAACATAATAAACAAAATTTCCCCTCCGTTTCAGCCATCAAAATACTAATTCCGTTTCAAACGCGCACTACTCTATAAAGTTCAGAAGCTACATTTTTCTTGATGCCAAAACACATAGTGGATAATTTGATAGAGTATACAATCGATATATGATAAAAGTCTTGCTACAAAGAGAGAGAGAGAGAAGAGAGAGAGAGAGAGAGAGTGTCTCTCATTGACTGAAACTATTTATTTTCCTGGTATTCCTGTCGTTGAACTTTGCCTCAGCTAATCTTGATGGAATCTTGTTTTTTACACACAATGGAAATTCGTGTATTAATAAGAAAAGTTTATGTGGCTGCTTCTGGTTTCTTCGGGAACATATACCTGGTAATTTGAAGATTTCAAAGTTATGAGATTCTTCTTCATTCTTCCCCTTCAGGAATAATGTAAGAGTCAGCTATAAAAATAAATAAATAAATAAATAACATGTGCTGTAGTAGTCATAAAGAGGACATTATTTTACCGAAAATATAGCGGAAATTATTTTTCTCTTTTACTCCAGTACATTAAAACTACTCTTTTGCAACTTTTATTCCCATAATACAAACAAATATAAAAAAATTACAGCAATAGACAGGATATTTTTTAAATGTAATATTCCTGGAACATTCACCAGATCTATGGTTGCGTAATGTTGATAATATCATCGCATCTCCTTGTTTATTTTAATAAAAACTATTATATACTAAAAGCTTTGAAATCCAAAAGGAAATCACCGAGGAATAAATTCCTCTTGCCAGAAGGGAACAATGATAAATCCCTTCAATCAATCCCGTTAACAAGTCACACACAATGATCTTTGTGAAAAGTTAGGATATTCACCCAAACTCGCTACTGAGACTTTTAAGTCACGACTGCATTGTCGGCGTTTTGAAAAACACCTGTTTTTGGGATTTTCAGTAATCCACGCTGAGAATGAGTTTGAAATATCGGAACTGCTTACCAGCCCCATTATCAAATATAGCCTTACTTCCTCTTCATTGTTATTGAGGTTATTCATTATCATTTCCTTCATTGCCACAGTCTTCTAGTGAGAAAGAGTTTTTTTTCATATCCTGTAAGTTCTACAATGTTCAAGGCATCGCTATTTTTTTTATCTTTTTTTTTATATTTGTCATATAACCAAAACTCTGAGAACGTGGGATATGTTACGACCTTCAAGAGACGAATTTTTGTCTAGGCATTTCAGTTGCCTATGTAGTAAAACCCAAAGGTTCTCTTTTTTTGGTTGGGGTGAAGATGTCAGTGTGTTAACTATTTAGATTAATTTATGTGTAGTTTTCTACTCCTTCCCCTTTCCCTGTCTCATTTTTGTTTTCATCATCTCTAAATCACTCGCACCTCTCTCTCTCTCTCTCTCTCTCTCTCTCTCTCTCTCTCTCTCTCCTTTTATAAGCTTGGAAGCTTGGAGGATATCTATTGACTTCCGATTTTGCCATCATTCATCGAGTCGACGCACATTTAATGCCTGATGGTTCATGGCAGTTCCAAGTTATTTTTCTAAAGCCTTTCTTACGGAAGCAGAAGCATTCTAGGATCATATGATGGAAATCAAGGCTGTTTGAGGCATCTCATTCAGGCCAAAGCTTCGTCAGCTGCAAATCCTGTACCATTCATTCAACAGCTTGTTCACTCTAAAAGCTCGAAAGGTTCGTTAACCGGGATGCCACCAAAATCAACCATTCAGAAGCTTTTTCGTCATACACAGCGACGCAATATAATGTGTAATCATGGATGGCGATTAAAGCAAAAACAGTTATACTTCCCTTTAATCCCACAAAAAATGAAACACAGGTGGGAAAAGTAGTAACATATTTAAGATAAAAAATATTATACTGAACTCTTACATCTTTATTAAAGAAACGGCACGAGATACTCTTAAACACTATGAAGCCGCCTAGTCACTTCATTAGCGCAATCTATCACCATGCACACCTAACACACAAGGAACGATGACTTACTTCATGGCACATGGCGTCGCTCGCAACTTCCCCTTATGACCCGACACGACCCCGTTTTAGACCTCACTTCCCCTTTGTTGAAAGTTAGGATTCCAGAGTCGAAAGAGGACGGTCGAGAGCAGAGGTGCTTTTTATACCCGGATTGACTAGTGAATTTTACAGCAATTTTCATTTTATGAAAGGAAGCATTTTTTCCTTTCGTATACAATTTATGTACTATACTAATTAAGTCATTCCTCCATGGGGAGGATGAAGCGAGGAACGATAAAATCAAAATATTGTAAAGGAACCATTCCGCTTGTGCCGCCAGATTGTTGTATACATGGCGATTCGCTTACCAATGAATGTTTTGCCTACCAGCAAGGGTGGAAAATGGAGGCTGACGGGCGGGATTAAGTCCCGAAAGACTTGTGCACGAGTTTTTACGACACCAACAATAACAATGAACTCTATTAAATGTCTTTAGTTGTTATTGTTTTCGTCATTTTCTTTACTTAATGTTGGAAACATCTGATTTCACTTTTTACACGAAGCAAATCCAGTTTCCTATTTGAGTGACTTTGAATTTAATTTCTATTATCTTCTGTCTTTTAGTTCATTGGAATATAAATTCACCATTCAGATATTTGAGGCTGATTTACAAAGGAATAATCACATCAAAATATTTCCATGTGAATAAGCACTTTTTTATATTGGCTTTTCCGTATAACATGCATTTATATCTCTAACTTAATTGTTCAGCTGACTGAAGATTTTATTGTTTTTCACATTCTAACTTGCTTATCATAACTGTTATTATAAAATTTTCTCAAAACCCTTATCCTTTATCTTTCAACACTGCTGACGTCTATATTCCTTCTGGTTAATGCATTCCAAATGTTTTGTATGTCACCATTCTGACATACCTCTTCGGCTGTATCAATCCACATTTTGTGCAGCGACCCTTTTAGTCTTCATTCAGCTCAACTTTAGGCTTCCCTCGCATTTTCTCTCTTGTATGATTAATGAACAAACTCTGGCTCTCATTCCGTTACCACTGATATTCCGATTGTTCCAAAAGACGACACCTTCCTTTTCATTCTTAGTCATTTAGGTACTGGATTGACATAATTCTCATATAATAGTAAATCTGATGCTTTCACTGAAATTCACTGACCTACCCACGCTTTCCTTAGAAGCTATGGATAGCTGACACCAGTTAAAGACGCCCCACTGGAATGTGATGATCCATTCCACTTTTCCGGAGTTTTCAGTCGTTCTAAATGGAGTTCAAATTTTGTTAAATACTAGTCTTAGGGGAATGCTCCACCTCTCTTTAGGTATTTCCTATTTTTTCAGCAGTGAATTTGATAAGAATCCGAATGTAGATTTTCCTTCTCTTCTACGAAAAATATGAAGAAATGTCTTAGCGGCTGAGGGAATGATCCCATTAAAGGTGAGTATTCCAATAACGTTGCAACCACCTAAGTTATGGAGCTTGCAATTATGGTGGAATGATTTTCCGGATATTTCTTGGAGAAGAGAGAACTTCGGATATTCCATCTTCACTGGTATTTTGTTATCGAGTTTCTATCTAATTTTACCTTAATTATCATCATCTATAGCATTACCAGATCTGAAATACTGATCATTTACTGTGTTTGGGTCTCAGGTCTTGTACACAGAAATTCTCCAAACTACGGGTCGCGACCCGCCACGTCCCTCCAAACCTCCAAACTGGGTTGTAGGCTCACAGAAATAAATACATGACAATAACATAAATATGAATTCATACATGGATCGACCTAGTCCTAATGAATATCCAAGTCTAATCGTAATGACAGAAACTTCTATTTTTCGTGAGAGAGAGAGAGAGAGAGAGAGAGAGAGAGAGAGAGAGAGAGAGAGAGAGAGGTGTGGGCGGCGAACGTGAATTGAATGGTGTAAGCTGTGAGCCTGCAACGCGTACTTCCAGATTTGAAAACAGATGATTAGTTTACATTCAAGTTTTAGGAGTGGGCAGAAGTCTCCTTAAATTATATAACAGTTCATGCGACCCCACTCGTATCAAATGGATCGTTTTGTTATTAGAAAGCCTTCTTGTTCAGGTGAGAAAGACAAACAGACGAACTCAATGACAGAAAAGCCTGCAATGTCTCGTACAGTTATGGGCGAGGCACCATCGCCGCTTGTGCCCTCTTCTGAGCCTTCTGCTAAGAAGAAGAAATAATGGCTAAGGCAATAGTGTGAATAATCCTTGAAGTATGGATTTATTAAGTATGATAAAGATAAACAAGAACCTCGTCTACAGTGAATTATTTGAAACCTTCAAAATTTAAGAGGCCCCTTGAATCGAAACAAGTTGAACTAGTTGGAACATCAGTATATGTTTCAATGAAAAAAGGAACAATTGAATTTTTATCAGTGAAAATCCTTAATAAGTCAACCACTCGCCATGATAAATTGCAACTGGCTTCTATCTAGTTGCTTATCGAATAGCAATAGAGAAAATGACATATACGTATGGTGAAAAACTTATCCTTCCTGCTACATCAGATATAGTAACTACAGTACTTGAAGAGAAATCTGCAGAGAAGATTAAATTTCCCTGTCAGTGATTAGGGATATTGAAGAAGATTAGGAATTTCAGCTGGTCTCCAGGCTGTTGAACAATATGCTATCCAGCTGGATGATAGTACCGATATAGCTAATAGTGCAAATCTCCTGGTTTGTGTGAGGTATCCATGGGAAGATGACTTCTTGGAGGACATATTGTGACCTTACCTACTTACACAACAAAGTCAGAGATCTTCAGATTTTTGAGCAACTGTGTAACTGGAAAATATAAATTGAACCGGGCAAACTGCAAGGGCGTCACTACAGATGGAACAGCAAATATGACAGGAAAAAATAGTGGTATTGTGAGGAAGATATCAGAAACTACAGGTAATCATGTAACGTGGAATAATTGTTTCATTGATCGTGGAGCATTAGCTGCAAAAGGAACCCCTGCCAACTTGAAAAATGTTCTAAATGAAGTTGTGAAACTTGTCAATCTTATCAAAGGAAGTTCATTGAATAGCCGTTTGTTCGAACAACTTTATTGTGGAATGGGAGCTGATCAGTCACACTTGTTGTACCTTACTGAAGTTACGTGGTTATCCAGAAACGTTCTAACCAGGATATATGAATTAACGATGGAGATACATATATTCCTTCTTGAAAAGAAGTCTCCAATGGCAGAGCTATTTATCAGGGATGAATGGCTTATACATCTATCATATTTAGCATACATTTTCTCAAAGCTCAATGAACGTAATCTAAAACTACAAGGAACAGAGAATGATATATTCAAACACACCGAGGATTTGCCAAGCAAGGGTTAAAACAGACCAATCTGTTCCCCATACTTTTACAACATATTGAGGAAAACCATTTAAATCAAGAATGTATGTAGAAAAAAAATATAGACTTACACCTTCAGTCTCTGTCAGCCAGCTTTGAGCAGTATTTTTCAGAAAAAAAAAACTATTCATTTATAAGAAAAATACTGGGAAAAAGATCCCTTTGTATTTGGGAACTCAGATGCAGTTGTGGAATTAAACTTAACACCTAGTAAGGCAGAAGAGTCAGTCCGGCTAACTAGTAATACCATCAACATTATCTTCATTTTGGCTAAGCCTTACCAAGGACTATCCCAACTTGAGTAGAGAAAGTGTCATTCTCTTGTTACCTTTTACAACAACGTGTATTTTTGGCTGGTTTCTCAGTCTTAACCAAGTTAAAGTCCAAGTAAAGAAATTGCAAAATAGGTAAGCTTAATTACAAATGAGGGAAAATTATTCTGTTTGCATACACACACGCGCAATAATATATATATATATTATATATATATATATATTATATATATATATATATATATATATATATATATATATATATATATATATATATATATATATAGATATATATATATATTATATAATTCTGAAAACTGGGTCGCTACTGAAAAAGTTTGAATAACATTGATGTTGAATCTCAGTTGACTGAATAAAATTCTTCAACAAATTTCCTTGTAAGCTGCTTCACAGGATTAGGCTATGACTGAGCATATATAATTTTAATACCTACTTTGTATTAAAGTTTTCTTTATACTGATGAGTCTTTAGTGACTCGACGATTCTGCTTACAGAATTGTGGAAGATATTTTTGCAAGTACAATTATTCAGTTAATAAAGGTGTGTTATTTCCTTTATACTCAATTGCTCAATGAAGACCAGTCTATCACTCTAACGTTTGATCTAATATATAATATAGTATCATTTTTATTTAGATCCGTGCACCGAAGAAACATCTTTCATCATTTGCAATTAATTTTTGACTCCTGATAGAAGGCTTTTTTTTATAGCTTTAATAGAGAGTTCGATCCTTCTTAATATTGTCCACATTCTATTTCGGGCTTTGGGAAACAATCTATTTGGCAGCAGGAGCAGATCCTTTTCTCTCGGTATAAAAGAAAATGATATTATTATTTTAATTTTCTGTCGTCCTTTTGTCTTATATGCCACGGAAATAGTGGCCTAAACTTATTTTTTCTTCGTTTTTATTCCTGAATGACCTTATGTCAAGATTGTCGTTATCATCGTCTTCCATCTTTTTTCTACTATTTAGTTTCAGCAACAGAGAGAGAGAGAGAGAGAGAGAGAGAGAGAGAGAGAGAGAGAGAGAGAGAGAGAGAGAGAGAGAGAGAGAGAAACCAGCTTGTATTGTTAACGATAGATTCATGACGATCTCTACCTTCTCTGTATTCCTCAGATGTAAACATTTGAATTTTAGCAATGATAATAGTTTTTATTATAATAGAAAAGTCCTGCTTCCTACGGTGATTGAGAGAGAAAACTTTTATTGCGTAAATAATAATCACAATAATGCTATTGCAAAGTGCGCTTTCAGTAAACACAAATGGGCTGGGATGTTTCCCCATATATACGGAGGTAGCGTCTTTACGGAGAAGGGGATTAAATGAGGCCAGTTGTTGGTTGGGGTTTGGGGTTGGGGAGATTAAAAGAGGTAAAAAAGTTATAATGATGATTATGGGAGAAACATAAGTCCAGGAGATTCAAAACTAAGAATAGGAAAGAACCTGTAAAGATAAATAAAAGAAGAATTAAAAGATACTTCATTGTATTCGGTATCTTTCCCCCTGTGAAATCCACATCAGTATTATGAGTATTTTTAACTCATTCCACGCAGAGTAAAATGAATAATTAAAATAGCCATTATTTTGACTTACACACTTTTTTTTTTCTCTTGTTTTTTTCTCAACAGTCTCCTTGAACTCGTCAGGGTTTCTCAGGCCCATTAATTTTTTTTTTCTCTCCACCTTCAGTTCTTATTTCAAGAATCTATCCACCCATTTAATCTCGGTTCAGTGTCTTTAGTTATATGTAATAGTTCCATCTTCCTTGTATATTTTTTTTTGTATTTCCTTACACCTTTTCCTTCCTCAAGAAATTCTGATGAGAAATCTATTAAACAAAATAAGATGTGCTTATTGCTTTATCATACATACTGTTGCTGTTTAATCTCTGTTCACTGAAACAATTATGATTATAATCAGTATTCATTTGGCAGGATTGGTTTCTTACTCAATGTATTTAATTAGTGGTAATTCGTCTGTAACTGATATGAAAGAGTCGGAGTTCGATTCATTGTGTAACGGAAAGGTAATGCAAAGATCAATCCTCTTCAGTGAAGGTTCCTGATTACTTGGATCCGTCATGTTTGGATCTCTCAGATGTCTGCAAACAACTTCTTCTGCGGCGGCAGAAGAAGTTCGCTCAATAAATAGAGACCTCCTCTGTCTGACCCTCTGTTCTTCAGTTCGTCTGAAGAAGTGCCAGTGTGGTGACGTAACGACAGCGGTGAAAAGTGTGGTAGTAATTGTGATATGTTATATGACAGTGATAAGTAAGATGGTGATTAGTATGATACTGATAAGTGTGATAGCAATAAGTTTGACAGTGATATGTATGATCGTGATAAATGTGATGGTGTTAAGTGTGACGTGATATGTGTGATATTAATATTGTGATAGTTATACTTACGATAGTGATAAGTGTGATAATGGTAATTATAATTGTGATCATTTTGATAGTGCTAAGTGTGAGGGTGATAAGTGTGATAATGTTAAGTATAAGGGTGATAAGTGTGATAGTGATAAGTGTGATGGTGATAATTATGATTGTGATGAGGATGCTAGTGATAATTGTCATAGTGATGAGACTGTGATAAATATTATAGTGATAAATATGATAGTGGTGTGATAGTGACATACGTGACAGCGATAAGTGTGATGAAGATAAGCATAATTATAACAAGTGTGATGAGTGCAACAGTTTCATACTGAGCCAAGTACCTGGGAGGAGGCAACTGTTTAAATTTCTTTACTCAATAAAAGTCGCCGGGAAAATATAAAGCTACGGAAATATAAATAAGTGTAAAAAAGACTGATCAACGGCATAATAGGCAAACTTTACACACACACACGCACACACACACACACACACACACACCACACACACACACATATATATATATATATATATATATATATATATATATATATATATATATATATATATTACATGGAAAACCCTCATGTATTTCATTAGGTAAGCGTGGACACGAAACGGAAGGCAGACCCCCCACACAGGCTCTCTCTCTCTCTCTCTCCCGCAATCACCCATCTCTCTCTCTCTTCTCTCTCTCTCTCTCTCTCTCCATTCTAACAGGTAATGAAATGAGAGAGTTGCATCATAACATAACGTTTATTTACAAGAATAAATCAATTAACTAAGTATCCAGTCTTACAGACTAACTTAAAACAACTCATTGTCAAGTCACCCAAAGGTCTCACACCTTTCCCTGGGAAACTCTGTCCCACCGAAATCCAGAACCATCTGCCAAAGATACAGAACACATTCTGGTAAGTACACACACAAGTTTAAAGACAAAGTTAATAAAATGGAACATCTTACAAGATATCAAACAAGCCACCCCTTTGGCTAAAGTAAAGGTAACACTTACCATTCCCAACCGGACACTAAACACTATGTCACAAAAACCTCCCCCGGCGAATGCCACGGCATCTTTGCCTATGGCTCGAAGCCCTCTGTCAAAATCCCTCCCATAGGCTTGGGTATGAACGCTTTTTAACAGAAAGAAAAGTCGCACACGCACATACGAACACACAGTTCGCTAGCGCCTCGCGGTTCTAGCTGCATCTAGTTTCACAAAGGCACTTTGGGGAAGAGTTCATAAACTGTCGTACATTGACTCGACGAACTAAGCATTTTTAATCTTCACTCCATCCCCCAGAAACTCATTCATCAACTACTCTCAGGTCGTTATCTCTGCACTGTCCTCCACATTCCACAGGTTACAGAGAATGCACGAACAATACATAATTAATCAAAACCCTATGTCTTACATATATATATATATATATATATATATATATATATATAAATAATATATATATATACATATATATATTCTACGTAAATGTACATATCCAATGTAGACGATAGAAAACTTATCCTCTCTTATGGTAGTTTGAAGTTATTTTCTCCCTTGCAAAATATAGTGATGGTTTCAGTTGTTCTGAAAACTATAATTGTTTTTTATCATTATGAATTTGTTCAACGAGACCACTGAGTACATTTCTAGAGCACCATTGAGCCTGACAGAAGGGCGATGTTTTTAATAACAAATGAAGAGGGAATCAAATAAAATTACGGAAGTTGTCAGCCGAGACCCAATAGACCGAAAGCAAAGAATGGAAAGCAGAAATCGCTCATACCCTCTCAAAGGGATATTTGCGATGCAAAAGAATAAAATGATCTTTCTTTGAGATAACTATGAAATATTTTCAGGAACGAAAGTTGCTTCAGACTTAAAAGGGAAAGGAAAATCAATCCTTTTAAACTACCTTAAAAAAAAATATATATATTTTTGTCAGGAGTATAAAGAAACCTAGTCATGTGTATGTCAATGTTCTCACAGTAATATTTAAGTAAGAGGAGGCGAGGTAAATGGCTCAGGATAGAGACAGATGGAGAGGAACTGTATCTGTATCAGCCTTATGCCATTAGCCAGTGGCGGGAAAATGAAGTAAGTAAGAAAGGAAAAGAACCTTTAACATTTCAACGTTTCTTCATCTGTTATTGAGGACAAAATGCGATCAGTCGTCATCTCAAAGCTTCTTCCATCTTTCCTTTGACACCAAAACCTCATCGTCCCTTGTGAGTCTTTCTTCCCCCGAAGGGAACAAAGAGGAGGAGATAAACACAAGGACTTTGCAGTGACAGTTCTCGCTCTGCTTTTGCTTCTTTCAAGTATATTGCTTCTCTCTCTCTCTCTCTCTCTCTCTCTCTCTCTCTCTCTCTCTCTCTCTCTCGATTGATCGAATTACGCACTTATGTAGAAGTTCATATGGCGGTCAATATTCAGTAGGATCTAATTAAGTGTAATTTTCCTTACCCATATGAAAATAAAAATAATACTTTTTCAAACATGGACACTCAATAAAACAAGGTATAAAATTGACGCATATTTACCATGACCGAATTATACAATCTAAAAGAATGATTTTATCTCGTCCAAATACGGTAGGGCCACAAACAATTGGATAAAAATTAGATTCCAGTTTCGAAAATTAGCCCTCATCGAATTACAGCACAACAAAATCATGACGCCAATCTACCGAGATTATTATTCAAAGGCCCAAGTGATTTGTATCTACTTGTTATCTTCGAGCGAATTGCGTTGGAGTGGAAATTCATTCATGAAGCGGTGATGTGAGAATGTTAATTGAATTAAACAAATTGCCTTGTAAATTCCATATACGTTTCAAATATTCATTTTGCAAAGACAACAGGTTCCGAAGTTAAATGATTTAAGTTTAATAAATAATATATTACAATCTTCAAAAACCACGGATGAAAAAGAACAGTAATTGGAGAAAGATCAGGGCATAAATAAAGACATTCCATTAAACTGAATTTACATTGCATATTGTTTTCGTATATCCACTTGCACCATTAAGCCAAATACTGACAGTCTATAGAAAACAAGATATCTACTGACATACAGTGATATTGCCGGGTTTAATTTCAAGAAAACGAAAACTACGCTCCGAGGAATTAATGTGGAAAATGTGCGCTCTTGGATGTTGATATTTACATACGAGAACAAAATTCCAGTCATCTGGCCATACAAAAATTAATCCTCGTGTCAGGGTTGTTCTGTTAGCAACAGTTTATATGCTTAAAGAGCTGTAATAAATATATGCTAAAATAAAATGGCTGAATAGATTGATTACCGAGAATATGAATATATAGGCTGTCATATTCTCGACGTCATTAACCCTCGTTACTTCTATACTGACTTATATATATTTGTATTCATATATCAAAATATAGGTTTCACAGTATCCATCGTAATGAATATACGAGTAAATAAATTAAAAACACTGTTCAAAGATTCGTAGATTATATTGCAAAATGAAGAGCATTGTTCACTTTAAAACATGTAATTATCAAAGGCCTGTGATACGAACAAAATCAGGTTCTACGGCTTTCTGTAACTAATTCAGGCTATCGGCTTCATCACCCAATAAAAACAAGGATTTCCTTCTCAATACATTTGAAATATTGTGTTTATTTCTTACATTTAATACTGAACGTTCCTAAAGTCTTCATGCTTCAAAACATTTAAGACCACATCAACCCAAATAGTTTAATATCCTTCCTACATTTTTTTTAATGTAACTTTGAACAGAAATTTCTTATAGCAACATATCCATATCGAAATATTTACCGACTACTGTCAAATTTCACCAGGGTATTGAAATGCACCGACCCCTTGAGGATAAATAAGAAAAATAAATAAATAAATAAATATTGTTTTTTCATTAAAGACAGAAATATCTCCGCCAATGTTGGTGGAGACAATGGCAGCTCCGTAAAGTGAAAATGTTGTGAGTGCGTTTGGATATGGTTTATATTTCTTTATAACGAATCGACCTCCTGCTTTAAAAATTGCGTCATCCCTAAGTAAATTTGAAAAATATTGTGTTTTTCCTCAAAATCACGTTGACATAATTAAAGGTATGCTGGACGGAGTTGCCAATGTTAAGCATGAAAGTAACTTCAATGCTCGCTATAAGAAAAGTTTGACCGATCTTAAAAAGGACAATACTATCCACATCACAAAAGCTGGTAAGTCAAATAGTATAGTGATTTTAGATAGAGCTGACTACATATCACGTATGCAAGCCCTACTGGATGATGATGTGACTTATAAAAAAAAAAATAAAAATCCCCCTTGATCAAGTCATAAAAACGCTTTAATAGCACAGTGAAAAAAATCTTTAACGATAAAACAGAACTACTAGGCAAATTGTCAGGCAAATCTCCTTTGCTACCTTACCTGTACAGATTAGTCAAAACGCACAAAGAAAATAACCCTATGCGGCCTATTATCAGTACTGTTGGCTCAATTTCATATAAACTTTCGAAATATATCACTAAGATCTTGTCCCCGTTACTTGGAACTATCTCAGATTCTCATATATATATATAACTCTCTAGATTTAGTTGATAAATTAAACAAAATTACTCTTTGCCCTACTGATAGATTCGTTAGTTTTGATATATGTTCTCTTTTTATTAAATTCCCTATAGACTCTATTTTAGAATATGTTAGTAATGAACTAACTCAGCATGAATTACCTCTACCTGTAAGTCATATTATTTCACTCACTAGGTTGTGCATTTGTGATTGTAAGTTTATATTCAATGGTGAATTTTATCAACAAATATTTGGCATGGCAATAGGCAACCCTTTATCACCACTCCTCTCAAACTTGTACATGGAATTCATTGATAAACGCTATTTACCTAAGAGCATTAATATTCTTTTAAAGTGCTATAGATATGTTGATGATATTTTAGCTGTTCTGCCTGTCGGTATTGATGTAAATGGTTTACTCTCTAAATTAAATTGCCTCCCTTTCTTAGATGTTTTGATACATAGAGAACCATTTCAATGTAAATTCGGTATTTATAAGAAATAAACCAACAACTAAACTTATGTTTATTTCTATTCAGGCCACTATCTTAACATTAAAATATAAATTTCATCTTCTATGTTTTACGAGCATTTTCCATTGTCAGTCCCCAATATTTGGATCAAGAAATTGAACACATAAGAAAAATAGGGACAGATTTATGTTATCCCTCACATATATCGGATATTTGCTAGAATAGATCCCATAAAAAGTTTTATAGTGTAAATAACAAAGAGAAGGGAAATCCTAAGAACATTCTCAGTTTGCCTTATTTCAACGGATTTGAAACCATTAAATCATTGTTAAAAGCCTTCAAGGTCAACCATGTTTTTTCCTATAATAACACACTAAAAGGAATGTCAATAAAAAATGACCCCAGGGAAAGCAACAACATAATATATAATATTTCTTGTATGGACTGCCCCTCCTATTATCTCGGACAATCGAGCAAGGGCTTAGAAGAAAGAATCAAGCAGCATAAATATTCTGTCAAAACTGGGCAAACATCTAATGCAATATTCATTCATTTAAGTGAAAACAACCACAGAGTAAATTGGATTGGTAATTCAGTAATTGCATGATCAAAAGATGTCTTATCACGAAATCTTTTAGAATCAGCAATTATACAACTAACTTTCTATTGTAATTTTAATATTAGTCGTGGCCTGTTTCATTTAGATCCTTGTATTTGTAACATATTTAAGAATGACCTCAAAGATACAATACAGGCATAAATACAAATTAGTTGCCTCAAAGAAATTTTCTTTGTATATGTATGTTTGATTTGGTTTAAGAATAATTTTTTGTTTACCAAAGGTTTGAATGTGGTCAATTGCCGCCCTGTATTAACCTTTAATTATCTTCACCCTTTGTCTGAGCAGTTGGACCTAATTTTTTTGTAAACCTCTTAAATTGTAACCATGTTTATGCTTGTTCTCCAATTGTGTTGTATTCTAGGTACTAATCTCCTTATAATCCCTATCTGTCACTTATATGACCCTTCCTTGTCATATCAGTTTCTCATGTATGTCAGTCGGTCTGCTAAGTAAAGGACGTAAGTCAAAAGATCTTGTAGCTACTCCAGTATTTCACTTCCCTTCGTGGTTTGTACCTATATTTATGCATTTATCATGTTCCAAACTATCGTGATTCAGTTTATATATAATATAATATATATATATATAATTATAAATATATATCTAATATAATATTATATATAAAAAAATAAATAAATATGATATATAATAGATAATTTATATATATATATATAGATATAATAAGATATATATATATATATATTATATATATATATATATATCATATATTATAATATATATATTAAATATATATATAGATATTATATACCGTATATAATATATATATATATATATTATATATATATATATATATATATATCTATATATATATATGTATATATATATATATATATATCTATATATATATATATATGATATATATATATATATATATATATATATATATATATATATATATATATATATATATATATATATATATAAACTGAATCACGATAGTTTGGAACATGATAAATGCATAAATATAGGTACAATTCCGAGATAAAGCGAATAAGATATTAAAGGACATTTGTAGCTCGAATGATTTATATGAAT
>NC_087212.1:81422758-81427758 GCF_015104395.2 Macrobrachium nipponense | reverse complement strand
CCTTTATCACCTCTCCTTTCAAACTTATATATGGATTTTTTGAGAGACAACACCTCCCGAATATACACACTTATCCCCTTAAAATGGTACCGATATGTCGATGATATCTTAGTAGTCTTACCTAGTGGTATCGATGTAAATGATTTACTGTCTAAATTGAATAATTTAGTGCCATCCATAAAATTCACTGTTGAAATTGAAAATAACAATGTCATCAATTTCCTAGATGTATTAATACATAGAAAATCTTTCCAATGCAAATTCAGTATTTATAGAAAACCCACAAATAATTTAACATATGTACATTTTTATTCTGGGCCACCATCTTAATATTAAAATTTAAATTTTTTCTTCTATGTTCCTACGCGCTTTGCGTATCACGAGTCCACAATACCTGGACCAAGAAATAGAATACATAAAAAAGATAGGAAACGATCTCTGCTACCCACCTCATTTAATTGATTTATGTCATCAAAAAAGCTCATAAAAAGTTTTATAATGTTGCTATTAATAAAGAAAAGAAATACCTAAAAATGTACTTAGCTTACCTTATTTTCGTGGATTTGAAACCATAAAATCAATATTTAAACTCATTTAATGTTAATGTAGTGTTCTCTTATAACAATACCATTAAAGATATGCTAATTAAGAATAGGTCTCGTAACAAATAACATCATTTACAAAATTCCTTGTAAGGATTGCCCATCGTTTTACGTTGGTCAGTCAAGTAAAAATTTATGTGTTCGGGTTAAGCAGCATATGTATTCAGTTAGAACAGCCAGACTTCAGATGCACGTTTATCCATCTGAGTGAAAATCTCATTGTATTAATTGGGGTGATGCCTCGGTAATTGCTAGATCTAATGATTATGTTTCAAGAAATTTACTGGAATCGGCAATTATACAAATCACTAATAAAAACAACCTAAATCTTAGTCTGGGTAATGTACCATTTGGACCCATATATTTGTAAGATGTTTATGAAGGACCTCAAAATAAATGAACAACTAAATAAAATTAGTCCCACATGTAATAACAAAGGTTAATTAAATTCTTCCATCTCCTCTCTCTCTCTCGTCACTCTCCTTCTCTCTCTCTCCTCTCCTCTCTCTGGTTCGATATTTTCTCCCCTCCTTTCTTTGCCTCGATATATATATATATTTATATTTTCTTTCGTCTTTTCATTAATAATAATTTTTGTTGGGAAAATTTGTGGTAAAAAATTCATGATATATGTATATATATAACTATCTATATCATATATAGATATATATATATATATATAGTATATATATATATATATATATATATATATATATATACCCTATATATATATATATATACTATATATATATTATAGGTATATAAGATATATCATATATATATATATATATATATATGTACATATATATATATATATTTATGACACTATATATATATATATATTATATATATATATACTATATATATATATATATATATATATATATATAGTTATATATATATATTATATATACATATACTATATATCATATAATATATATATATATATATATATATATATATATATATATATATATATATTATTATATTATATAATTTAGACATTTTTGGCTTCAGGTAGTCTTATTGAATTATAACCCCCCAAAAAATCACTGATGCAGTACAACAACATATGAAAATATGGAACCAAACAGCCGGACTTTCTTGTTGCCAAATTACACTCAGTTATTGAGAGCTGATATTGTAACAGCGGGCTCAGAGATCTGAAGCTAAGTTCTCCATGGTTTTATAAGTTCATTTTATTTTCCATTTACCAAAATTATGATATTACACGGAGAACGATCTCACTATAGTTCGAATGTTGATAACTAAGTCAGTAAGCAGCTGCTGAAAATAATGTCATAGAACTTATTAGCTGATTACTTTATTTAAGATGAAATTTGATGGTTTCCTTACAAATCACGCCTTTAGTTCCTGAATATTTTATTTCTAATACTTTTGGTATAGCAAACAATGTTAATTTTCCCTGTAAAATAAATATAAAACGATGAAAGTGAAGAAAAATAAGTGCAATAAAATTAACTTTTTAATAATAATTTTTTAAAATTATCTAGTCAAAATACAAATACAACAATTAAAACGAAAAATAATTATTTCAATGGAACTGCAGTCTATGACGTTATAGGCCGACTCCCGTCCCCGCCCCCATCCCCACCCTCACGCCTCAGTTCAGACAAACTCCACCCCACCCCATGCAACACGCTGCAGGCAGCCTCAGCGTTTATATTTGACAAAAGAATAATGATAAATCTTCTGGAACCGTTTTTTCCTCAATCTGGAACCGCGGAAACCACAAACTCTCAATTATGCAGCGGACAAGGAACTTTTATAGGACTGAAGACACGGAAAGAGTTAAAGAGGAAAGTGGGAATCAATTCTATGGTGGATTTTCTGTGTGAATGATTTTCGTAAACTGCATGTTGTGGATTGTCATGTGGAAGAAAACAATATTGCAATATAGGCGTTTTGTTGTCTGCAAATGAAAACTGAAAACCGCGGTTTAACACTTCCTGAACAAAAATGTCAACAAACTCAGGGCTCCAGGAACTCAAACGACTTCCAAAAAATGTTCCGCTACCTTGTCTTTCATAACGAGGAAAATGAAAGTCTGATTTCCCTTCCGTCATCATATCACTCCGGGCGAATTTTTGCAGTGAGTTGCAATACAGATAACTCGACTTTTTGTGACAGCGAGAGCTTCGGAAATAATTCCTTAAACTTATTATCACAGGCATAGCTATGATGATTACACAGGTGAACTATGGAAGTTGAATCTTAATAAATATAAAATGAAAATTGAGGGTGGAAGCCAATTGTGCTTTGAGCAACTGTCTAAGATTCCATTGAAAAGTTAACGTGGCGAGGTTGTAGATGTCTGTTAATGCAAAGACTCAAGTCGTGCAGTCTTTCTTGTTCCTGGCGAATATGTTAAATAATTTTGATAAACATACACAGACACACATATATGCATATATATACATCCATACATACATACATAAATACATACACTCTATATATATATATTATATATATATATATATATATATATATATATATATATTATATATATATATATATATATAGATATATAGATATAAAAAATTATAGTGTGTGTGTGTCTGTGTGAATGTGTTTGCGTGTTCATGTATTCGTCAAATATTGAAAAAGTAACTTAAATCAAGTTCATTTGATGCATCACGAAAGTTGATTTTCTGCAACCACGAATCCTGGGTCATAAATTGAAACGACAAAATGGTTTGTCGAAGTACAAATGCTAGTTAATTTAAATGTCATTTGCTTTTAGTGAATAATTGCAAATGGTATATTACCGGAAGATTCAGGAATATTCAAATTCTAAGAGGAAATATATTCAGGCTGGACATTTGCTGCACCAGAAATGGATATGACACAACTTGGTCGGACTTTCTTTCCCTCAAAAATGAGGCGAATAATAACCCCTTCGGAACGGAGGCGCTTGGAGGAATGGTTACCGGGCCCTTCGCTCATCCACTTATCCTCGCAGAGAGGATTCCACCAAACTACAGAAGTTGAGAAAGTAAAGTTTCCATTCTGGTTCATTATTAACACTAACACTTTCATAGACTTCATTTCAATTCATTTTATTATTCTCCCTTGCTCAAGTACATAGTTTGTCTGCAATGATAACGCTTGGACAAAAAGGAAAGGCAAGCATTTTGCCGTATGATAGATATTAGCTTACAAATAACAGCTGACAAAAGTGTGAAGGCTATGGTTATATGAGCGATTGTGAAACAGCAGCCATGAAGGTGAAATTTGTGTATTTTCTCTTTTGGTAAAACATCCTACTTTTATATCGCAAAATTAATAAGTTCCTTTAGGGAATTAAGTTCACAAAAGGAATATTGAAGTTTTGTGAAACAATTCAGCTTGGAAAACATGGCCTTAGGATATACCTCATTAGTCTCTCTGAACGGTTATTAGTCACCTGAGAGAGGGAGCCAGATATAAAGTAACATATCTCTCTTATAAATATTACCTATCCAGTTCAGTTTATCCTCTGTACCCTCACCCAATAGAAGACACAACGATGTTTGTGCGAAACGTCTTGGCTTCATGACTAAGAATGGTCATCTGACATCACTTTTCTCGCTCTGAGAACAATATATTAATTCACACAAATTTTATACAGACTCAGTTGCGCTGATTGCAATTAGACTTAAAAGAGAGAGAGAGAGAGAGAGAGAGAGAGAGAGAGAGAGAGAGAGAGAGAGAGAGAGAAGAGTGGGGGGGGGGGGGGGGGGGTCCTTGTATAACAAAGAAGACCGAAAAATAAAAACTCAATTTATTCGCTTTGATGATCTGTGTCTTCATAATGCAACACTTCGCATCTTGTATGTTTTTTTTTTCTTTTTTTTCAAGCTTATTCTCGCCGCCTTTCTATATTTTCCCCCCCCTCTCCTCACAAATAAAGGAGCGAGAGAGACGTTTTATCAAGCACGATGAACTGAAAAGGACGGGGACAGCCGACCCGAGCTCTCACAATGGCCTCTTTCTCAGGGAGTCAAACACCCTTTGGAATAAATACGCTGCGAGGGACATTCATGTAATGACGTCGAGAAGGGCTTAGTATTCCAGTGTGTTTCATCTCAGGAGTTCTGTGCATAAATATTTTACAAGGAAGTTCGGAGATGGAACATATTCTGTGGGCTTGCGAGGTTATAACTATCTCAATGTTAAATTATTATCGGAGGTCGAAAATTCATTCTTCTCTGATTTTTTCGTAGAGCAATCAGAAGCATTGACTACGATTTCGTTGTTTTTTTTAGTAAGTCATATTTGGAATAGCTTCCAAAACGCTCTAAAAATTTCCATCCCACATTATAAGTTATTGTTCGAAGAAATGCTGGAGTAAGAATCTCTAGAAATTGACCTGAAATCTCGACGAATCTTGAAAGA
>NC_087212.1:81392598-81422258 GCF_015104395.2 Macrobrachium nipponense | reverse complement strand
ACTGCTCACATTTTGCAGTTCCTGGATTCAAATGACAATTATGTTACTAAAAACTGAAAAAAAGGGACACTTAAACGCAAATAAACTATGTGGCTGGAGTCTGTCTCTTTTGCATGTATTGAATCATGTCAATGGTTTTGAAAGATTTCTACTTTATGGCTGAGTTATTTAGAACCATTCGGGAACCCACCAACAAAATTCGTTGTTTCAAAGCGAGAGAGAGAGAGAGAGAGAGAGAGAGAGAGAGAGAGAGAGAGAGAGAGAGTAAACATATCAGAACAGATGGAAATCATCGACTCGGTCGGCTTTCTATAGACTACATAATTACCGCGATAAAATCAATAGATTAATTAAATAATTAATTTGAAAAAATGCCTCCATGATTTCAGTACCGAATTTTAAACTCAACGCATCCAGCTGGGAATAAAGTCGTTCATGATGAAGATTACTGATCAAGTGATAATGCTCAATTCCCATGAATATAGCCGAATTGATCACACGATCGAGCGTAATGAGGTCATGGGATTTGACATTTCTCTCTATGTCGCTGTTGGCAAAGAGTGTTAGTTCTACTCATCAGTGGAACTGTCCTTAATGAGAATTTGTCCTACTGATAGTGTCATGATTTCCATACCTTCCTTATTGTAGTGACGCTTGCATTACTGGCAAACATAAATAAGACTTCTTTCTCGCCCAATGAGAAATTAATTAATATTTAACATTTGTTGAAGCATATACATTTTGCTCAAATGATCGCAGTTATGAAAATTTTGAAAGGAATTCATTAAAAAACATGCTGTGGATGAGATATGTAGATGACATTCTAACATTTTGGGATAATAGGTGGGGCAACTTTAATGAATTCCTTTCAAAATTAAACGCATTAGTGCCCAGCATCAAATTTATTTAAAGTTGTTAATGGGAAACAGACAACAAAATTCCTTTTCGTGATGTTTTAATAATCAGAGACACGACAGAATACAAATTTACCATATACAGAAAACCAACGTTCTCACTTTCATATATTCACTACTTTAGCTATCACGACATTGCTATCAAGATAGGTGTAGCCAGCAATCTGTTCTTAAGAGCCTTACAAATTTGTTCCCCAGATTTCCTGGAAAAAGAATTTGAACTAATTCGTAAGCAACTTTCGTCTTTAAAGTATCCTGACCATATAATTGAGAAAGCAATTCACAAAGCAAACATAATTTTCTACCGACCCCCTCTAAACAAGACCAAAGAGACACCCAACAATAAAATAAAAATTCCTCACCTGAAGAGCATTAAGACAGTGACTCAGAACACTCGGAAAATCTAACCCTTTTGCATTTCTTACCCCAAACACCTTAGCCAAATCCCTGATTAACGTTCCAACAAAAGACATTCCCCAAGGAAACAGGGGTTTATGAAATCCCATGCCAGGACTGTGACCAATCTTACATCGGATTTACAGGAAAATCACTTCCCCAGATATTAATACAATTAATACAACTCAAACAGTCAATTAGGTATGGACAACAGAACTCAGCTATTTTCAACCATATAAATGAACATAACCATAGAATAAACTGGAATTTGTCACATATAATTTATAGCAGCAACTGCCGGTACAAGAGTCAAATGATGGAATCGGCCTTAATAAAAGAGAGGCAGGTAATGAACATCTCAAAAGGAGCATGAGATTCAGATGTGATCGACAAGGTTTTCATTTAACCAACGCTTAAGAAGATTAAAGGAAGATTATCAGCGGGGGTGACCTAAATTGGCTTACCTGTGGATGGATCTCTTGGTATAAATACCACCTTTTCTATAAACATTTCTCATTCATATACCTGAAGAGAGAGACAGCAGTTTCTGAAATATAGTACTTTTCTCTCTATATTTTGGTGTTTTTAAGTGGGCTCCTTTTATTAGATGGAATTCTGTGTAACGGACATTTTTACTCCAGTCATATATATATATATATATATATATGATATTATATATATATATATATATATATATATATATATATATATATATATATATATATACTATATATACATATATATATATATATATATATATATATATATATATATATATATATATATATATATATATATATATATATATATATATATATATATATATATATATATATATATATATATATATATATATATATATATATATATATATATATATATATATATATATATATATATATATATATATATATATATATATATATATATATATATATATATATATATATATTATATATATATATATATATATATATATATGTGGTGGCCTCCATCTGCCTGTACCACAGACTGCATTCTTGAGGGGTATGACTTCAGCAAATCGCAAAAAAGCTGAGACTCAAACTTCATTTCCCTGAGCACTTCGGTTACCTCTCTTTGCGCACTTCAACACAATCCTTTAAGATACTATTAATGTTTTCACATACATTAAGGTTAGGGGAGCTAGCTGGAAATTCATTTGACTAGAAGAAATCGATACCACTGTTTCAAAGCAGCTCCTGTGTCTGAAGAGCCTTGAAACATGGTGCCTTATCATGCAAAAATGTGACTTCTTCAACAGATAACACATTTTCATGATCTTTGAGGAAAGGAAGTATTCGCCATTCCATGACTGTCATTTTTCCTTGATGATCCACATTAACCGCTAGGGTGTGAAATAGAGAAAAATTCCCAAACATTCAGGAAATTTTACAACTTGGCAATACTGCACGTCATTGCTGATATCATCCAACTTTGCACCTAAAATGTGTCATTTTTATGATTTGGCTTCCTGACTGTGTAAATGAAGTATTCATCTGATGCGGTAACAATGAGAAAGTCAGCTTCATCCCAATCTTTAAGAAATGAACTACAAAACCATGCAAGGTCTTCTCTCTGTTGCTGTGTGATGTTGGGCTTGCTGATAATATGAAATGGCTTGATACCAGATTTTTCCAACTCGTGATATGCATCACTATAACTTCTCTTCTTTCCCCTTTTTGTTTCTAGTTCAAGCAACCAATTTACTTACGTAAAGACTTTCTTGGTCTACCCACTGCTTCATCTCTGATGTCTTTTGGCTCCTGAGAAAGGACTTCAGGCCTTCCAAGATTCTCACTCTTTTTGTGATGACAGTCATATGGATTTTTGTTCCAATTTCTTTTAACAAAGGATTCATCTCTTTTAATGTATTTTGCTATCCAAGAACGTGAAATAAAGGATGCATCAGCATCCCTGGCCTCTCTGAAGGTTATAGTCCGGATTCGGTCAATCCTTCTGATTTCCTCCGAGTCGTTAACTCTCGATAAGGGCCAGTAGAGGCCAAAACTTTTGAGCTAAAAAGAATTTCGGATTTTCTTTTTCCCTGTGGACCATAACCTCATATACCTATATACCTATCTCATATATATATATATATATATATATATATATATATATATATATATATATATATATATATATATATATATATATATATATATATATATATATATATATATATGTGTGTGTGTGTGTGTGTGAGTGTGTGTATACATATTATATATTATATATATATATATATATATATATATATATATATATATATATATATATATATATACTATATATATATATATAATATTCCCTTCGGAACAGAGGGACTTGGAGGAATGGTTGCGCCCTTAGCTCATCCAACTTCCTCGCAGGAGAGGACGTGTCTGGCCT
The DNA here is from genome assembly GCF_015104395.2 of Macrobrachium nipponense. Lineage (NCBI taxonomy): Eukaryota > Metazoa > Arthropoda > Malacostraca > Decapoda > Palaemonidae > Macrobrachium > Macrobrachium nipponense. The sequence continues at coordinate 81,418,542 of NC_087212.1, read as the reverse complement.
TCACGATTCCAAACTGCAGACGTTGAGCAGGAAAAGTTTCCATTCTGATTCATTATTAACACTATCACTTACATAGACTTCATTTCAATTATTATTGTTCCTTGCTGAAGTACGTACTTGTCCATAATGATACGCTTGGAATAAAGGAATCATATTTTGCGGTATGATAGATTAGCTTACAAATAACAGCTGACAAAAGTGTGAAGGCATTGGTTATATGAAGCGATTGTGAAACAGCAGCCATGAAGGTGAAAATTGCGTAATTTTCTCTTTGGGTACAAAACATCCTACTTTTATATCGCAAAATTAATAAGTTCCTTTAGGAAATTAAGTTCACAAAGGAATATTTAATTTTGTGAAACAATTCAGCTTGGAAAACATGGCCTTAGGTACCTCATTAGTCCTCTGAACGGTTATTATGTCACCTGAGAGAGGGAGCCAGATATAATGAAACTTATCTCTCTTAGAATTATTGCCTGTCCAGCTCACTTCATCCACTGTACCCTCACCCAATAGAAGACACACGTGTTTGTGCGAAACGTCTTGCTTTCATGAGTAAGATGGGTCATCTTCTCTCTGAGAACAATATGTTATTCACCAAATAAAACAAATTTTATACAGAATCAGTTGCGCTGATTGCAATTAGACTTAAAAGAGAGAGAGAGAGAGAGAGAGAGAGAGAGAGAGAGAGAGAGAGAGAGAGAGAGAGGGGGGGGGGGGGGCGGTCTTGTATAAACAAAGAAGACCGAAAAATAAAAACTCAATTTATTCGCTTTGATGATCTGTGTCTTCATAATGCAACACTTCGCATCTTGTATGTTTTTCTTCTTTTTCTAAAGCTTATTCTCGCCGCCTTTCTATATTTTCCTCCTCACAAATGAAGGAGCGAGAGAGACGTTTTATCAAGCACGATGAACTGAAAAGGACGGGGAAGCCGACCCGAGCTCTCACAATGGCCTCTTTACTCAGGGAGTAAACAAACCCTTTGGAATAAATACGCTGCGAGGGACATTCATGAATGACGTCAGAAGGGCTTAGTATTCCAGTGGTGTTCATCTCAGGAGTTTCTGTGCATAAATATTTTACAAGGAAGTTCGGAGATGGAACATATTCTGTGGGTTGCGAGGTTATAACTATCTCAATGTTAAATTATTATCGGAGGTCGAAAATCATTCTTCTCTGTTTTTTTTATGTTGTTTCGTAGAGCAATCAGAAGCATTGACTACGATTTCTCGTTTTTTTAGTAAGTCATATTTGGAATAGCTTCCAAACGCTCTAAAAATTTCCATCCCACATTATAAAGTTATTGTTCGAAGAAATGCTGGAGTAAGAATCTCTTGAAATTGACCTGAAATCTCGACGAATCTTGGAAGATTTTTCTATCGGCCGCAACAATTGGTTGGTGTTCACCTCCTTCCTTCTTTTGCATAGAAGGTTTAACTTTTTTCTTTTTCTTCTTCTTCTTCTTTCAGGATCTTTAAAATTTAATCTTCAAATTTCCGTTTCATGAAGCGATTTCAGTATCATATCCCTGTTATTTCTTCTCCTCCTCAGACGCCACGCTTTGGGCTTAAGTCCCCTTTTCTCTGCTTTTCTCGCTTATTAAATTTGTTGCGTTGTTTTTATTCGTCGCTACTTCTTCGTTGTATGTCACAAGGATTTTTTAACTTTGTAATTATTATTGTTTTTTTATGTCTGAACTTTTAATCACCATATGTGATTTTAATTTCTCATGTAATTTTGTCAATCTTTCGTGTATTTTTACGCAAGTCTAAAATTTTAGTTTTCATTTGAATTAATGTGTAAATGATTTTTGGACAACTTACAAATTTCAATTTTTTTTTTTTAGTATGGTATGTTAATTTCGTCCACAGGAGAATAATCTAGTTATTCTCCTGTGAATAACCTAATAAACAGTTCTCACTCCGAGATTCTTACTCTCAAAGGAAATAGAAAGAAAGTAAAGAATGGGAGTAAATTCTTTGTAGATCTCCGTTTCTATTCATGGAATGAGCTAATTCCTTTCTCACGTGACTAACGGAAGTTCACCTGGGCTAACTTGAGTGGGGTAAGATAATTATAAGCTGGTAGGATCTACTAAGGTAGTCTCTAAAGACAGTAGATAATAAGTGAGAGAGAGAGAGAGAGAGAGAGAGAGAGATTCATATCCTTTTAAAGGAAAGAAAAAAATGGAGATGTCTGAGTATTTAAAGTGGTTACCTCGGAAAGGGAACGCTTCGCCACTTCATAATTTTCGTTTTCGAAGAATTTTGACTTCTCATTAAGAGATTAAAAAGCTAAATTAAGAATGAAAATATACCATAAAATCATCATAATGAGGAGGCACCGTTTATTTTACCTCTCTGTCTGCTTGCTCGTGTCTGTCTGCTTGGAAATATTATATTATTTTTCGCGGGAATTAGAGTATTCTCCAGACGTTTCCCTGTTTACCTCGTGTCAATTTACGCACTGTTTACATAACCACTCTCCTTCCTCATCTCATGACGGATGTTTACTCCACAACCAAAACTCTAACCTGAAAGTGAGTGGTACTCAACCAAGAGACAAGTGTCAGTTTTTACTTTGGGTCGGAAATCTTTGCTGTTCCAGCTTGCGTCGCATCTGGCTTGATCACAAGTCAGAATGGGTCGCACAGGCAAGCCACATAAAGTTCCATATGATGATACTCCAAATTATAAATGAAAAAAATTGTGGTTCCTCTTTTACCCTATATATATATATATATATATATATATATATATATATATATATATATATATATATATATATATATATATATGAAATCTTATCACATCACCGTTATTCATATACATGCTCTATCTCGGAACTAATATATTTTCATATATTAACATCCGAGGAAGAGCGAATTGGATGTTAAAGGTCATTTATAGCTCTATGTATGATATGAATCACGGTGATGTGATAACAATCAATAAAATGGCTATGTACTAGGAACGTGCGACTTTGTTCACAAAGCAGAGGTGAGTGGATATCGATTCTAACCTAATTACAAATACCTGACCTCGACAGTGTTTCGTAAGGTCGGCATCAGTATCAACGTTTAACTCACTTGTTGGTCGAGTCGGTACAGACGTCACTGAAGTCCTGATTTCTCCTATGTGCGCTGGTTCGAATCCACGAGAGGATAAAATTCTTATCGTCCAAAAATTCCCATTTGGTTAAATATATGAAAATACATTAATTACGAGATAGAGCGAATTAGATAGATATTAATATCAGTATAAAAATGGAACAACATAAAACTTAAATATTCTAGAAATTGAAAAAAAAAAAAATAAAAAGTGGAGAATGCTTAATAAATAAGTACCTATCTCTATCGGAGTTAAAAACTGAGTGACATTCTCTCGCTTGGAAAGGAGGACGTGAACTATGCTATAAACAAAACTGTAGAAATGGTCTGACTATTTAATGGGGGGACAAGTTGTTTAATTGTCAACAATTCCAAAACAGAGAGAGAATAATCATTGGGTGTTAGGGTAACAATGTGGAAATCCTTTTATGAAAATGAGGTTTCACAGTTATTGCAATGTTCTCGAATGTAAGAGAATTCTTTAGTTTTCACAGTATATCCCGCACGGTGGCTGATTCCAAGAAGAGAATTAATTCTCACCTTCAGCAATCTTTTGGTGGCTCCCACGTATTTCCCGATTTTACATTTCGGGCGAGTAAAGCAATAAACCACCAAAGATCGCATCAAAGCCGGAAGTTTATCATTGTGGGAGAACAAAGAACCCAGAGTTTTAGGAGTTTTAGCTATTAACTTGTGACTCAGAGCCGGAAAAAGTATTCTGAATTACTTTTTTGTATTTGCAACTTGAATGTGTTGGAATGCATGAAAGGTATAGAAGCATATATTAATAATTTAGTTGCGTTCGGTACAGGTTGAAGTGGCTGAAGTTTATTATTTAGAAAGTTATTCACAAATTTAAAGATAAGGCCAGAGGATACGAATTGTTTTAAAAAAAAACTGGAGTAAAAATGGAATTTCGCTGTGGAACTTATGCCAACTGGAAGATAACGTATAAGCATTGTGTAATAGCGTGGAAATACTATTTAATTTAAATGTTAGGGAGCAACTGCTATAGAAGTTAGTACCTAGACCTGTGAACGTCGTTTTTCTAAAGAAATATGGTTTTAATGCGAGAGTCTACGTAAATGAAACCTATAAAAATGACACCTTTTTCAGTATTAGTTTTGGCTGCTGAATTACCAATGTACTTTTCATACAAATTAAGTGTAGCATATCTGTCAGCCTCAGTAGATCACTTCCACAGACTCTGTCCTTCGAATATGATTATTTACTTACGACTAAAAAAAAAAAAAAAAAACGAATTGTCAGACTCCTCCAAGGAACAAGAATTCAGCTTCTCTCAATGAGAAATGAAAAAGAAATTACGTCACTGACAGAGTCCAGAGCCTTGTAGTTGAATGCCACCGCTCTTTTGAACGGTTTTTATGTTGCCTAACAGAGGAAGCCAAGCATAATCGACCCTATGTCTTGCATAACATTGTCTATCTAGTTCACGTCCTTTGTAGCCTTAGGCAATAGAATGTAGACATATGTTTGTGAGAAACGTCTGGGCTCTATAATGAAAAATGGTAATTTAACATCACTGTTTTCCCTCTGAGAAAAATATGTCATTTACCAATCAAGACAGATTACATCTAAAATCCGCGACGCTGATAAAGCAACCTTGAATATATGTCTTCATAAGGAAACACTCTTCGAAGCTTGTCTGTTTTTTGTCATCTTTTTCTGAAGCTTATTCTCGTCACCTCTCTTTATTTTCGGCTTCACAATGGAGGGAGCGAGAGAGGTTTTATCAAGCACGATGAACTGAAAAGGACGAGGGAGCCTGTTTACTCAGTAGCCTTGAGGGACATTCATGAGTGACGACACTCTCGGCTACGGCAGGAGGTCTTCCAGAGGTGTTAACTCAGGCGTTCCTGTTACCCATCTGTAGATGAATATTTAACGACGGAGTTCGGAGATGAAAAATATTCTATGGCGTCATGAGAGTACATTTTTTTTTTTTTTTTTTACACAAGATTGTACAATTTGGTTTGGATTTTTATATGTATAATGATTGCAAAGTATCCTGCGATTTTCACAAGTTATAATCTCATATTAAATTAGACATAAAATATTTCAAGTGCTCTTGGCCTTCATCATTTATGTATAGTAAAAGTTTAAATTCCATTTTTGTTGCGACATTATAATACAGAGCATGATTCCGATATCCTTCGCCGATTAAGAAGAGAGAGGAAGGGAATTTCTTAAAATTAGGGTTATTTGAAAAAGGGAAAATTACGACTGGTGGAATTTGTATGGGAGTGAGGACTGCTGTTCTCGCAGACATTTGTTTATGGGAGAAGGGTCGCTGACACAATTAGAATGTGTACATTCAATACTGTGAATGGGAAGATTTTCCTAATACTGTTTGATCAGGCAAATTAATCCAAGGTTGGGCTTAGTTGGAGAGCACCAAAATTCCAGATACCTCTGGAACAAAGTCCCAAGAAAAGCGCCTTATGAAGGGTTAGAACGAGAGACGAGAGAGAATCAAGAAGGCATCAGAATGAGTTAATCTTAAGATGCGCGTATTTTCCATTAGTGTACTCTTTCTATTGCAGTGGGGTAATAGCAAAATCTTTGGTGAACGCAAAAGCAGAACCTAGATATTATGTACAAAGAGTAATGAAGATTATCAAAAGGCGAGATGCAACACCAGTAAAAGAGAGGTTCTATAAACTACAGGAAATGAAGAAATTAATATTTGGAAATCTTACAGCATATATCTTGAAAATATGAACGAAAGAGATTGATGGGTCATGCATGCATAATTAATGTATTAAGGAAAAAAGGGGCTTAGCATACCTATAAAAAGAAAGAAAAAAAAAGAGCATGATGCAAAACTTCAACTAATGCCTGACTTTAGTATTCAGTTACTAGATCTGCACAAAGTTATAAGTAAAATTTAATAAACAATTTGGAAAGTTATTTTTAAATCTTAAAGTTAAACATTTTAACATTTTAAGATTTGAACGTTGAAACTGTTCTTTCGTAAGCAGTTACCTTACCTTAAAGCAACAAAACAAAAATATTTAATAAAGCTACCTTATTCTTCAAATATAGCTAGACTGTTGCAATGACCACCTGAAAGAAAGAGTAGAATTGGTTGGTTGGTTGAAAGCTCCCTGGAATCCGGCCCAGGGGGGGGCCCCTTAAGGGCTTAGCCAAAGGGGACCTAAGACCAAGAAACGTTCGACTACGAGTTTCTTCTGCCTTGTTATTTTTGTTATGGTTTTCTTTTATATTATGAAGTCACGTCATATACTGTGATATATATATATATATATATATATATATATATATATATATATTATATATAATATATAATATATATATATAGGGTATATATACATACATATATATACATCTATATTATATATATAGATATATATATATATATATATATATATATATATATATCTATATATATTAATATATATATATATATATATATATATATATATATATATATATATCATACATATATATAGTATATATATATAATATATATATATATATATATATATATATATATATATATATATATATATATATATATATATATATATATATATATATATCATATATATATATTATATATATGATATATATTCATACATACATATATATATATATACTAATATATATATATATATATATTATATTATATATATATTGTGATGGCGTGTTAACCACCACACTATATACTTATCCAATTATAGGTTACACCTGTATTCACTAAACAGGATACGAAATTCACAAGGTGTGAAATCGTACCACAACCTTAAACCACAGTGTGCAAAATCAATTCAGGGGTGAAAATAAACACTTGAGAAAAATAACTTAAATTTAATACATAACTCTTAGGCAGAAATCACACCTGAACTCTATAATACAAAAAATATATGAATAACAAGCACACTTAAATAGTCACTAAACAATCCCAAATACTCAACTAATAACAGAAAAAAACAACACATTCAAACATAAAATGGAGGGGGTCCAGAAAGGAGGAGAAAGACAAAAAGACAGAATAACCTAACAAATACACGCTAATATTCCTAACAACTTCTCCGTATGTTTTAAAGTTCTCCAGTTTCAAGGCAAGGTACGACTCCACGTCTGGAGGACAAATCAAGGTGATTATCAGCGCTGAATCCAGAAATGTTAACAGGTGGCTGGCAAGTATCAAACTGTCCACTGAATACGACAGCAGAGAAACATTTGCTGAGAGCTTATCAAATGTAAATAATTTACCTTGGGACAGAGAGGTCCCCTTGGCTTTATAACTGAACCAAAGGCGTTAAGGATAAATCCTGAAGCTGCAGACTGGGAGATCCATAAAGTAAGTAGGGGTGAATAATCTCCAGTCCAAGTACTATGCAGAGGCCAATATTCAGTAACAACGGACCAATCCAAACAGCGCCCAAGCTAAGGTCCAGGAAACAACTGGCTCATATCACCACCGAAGACTTTCATATCCCCACTGGTCAGCAAGAGCCGGGGGGTTTGGCGGGGGAGAAGGCCACTCCCAGAGAAATCACCAAATATGGAATTTGAAAAAGAGGATTAGTAAAAACATACAACAAGCCAAACACCGGAGAGGAGAAAACTAGCAATTACCATTCTTTACTAATTAAGTTAAAAAAAAAATCTAATACATTGTTAAAAATAATTAATACATCATTCACCTATCATTAACTGGCAACAAGATGACAACTAATATATATATATATATATATATATATATATATATATATATATATATATATATATATATATATATATATATATATATATATATATATATATATATATATATATACATACGTATTTAGCGGCCTTGAGAGAGGCTATATACGTAAACGGAAATAATTGAAGAAGACAAGTTGAAATTAATTGAACTTACCGTAAAACTGATTATTAATGAATATTTCTTTAGAGGAAAAGGTCGCCAGAAAACTCAGCTCGTTACTTTACAGCTATTTATTTACAAAAGAGGCCCTTGCTGGCCTGGAGAAAAGTGAATGCTATTGGCCCCACGTTGGGCTTATAATCTCTCACAAGTGGGTAGCTGGCTAAAGTGTGACTAATTCAAGCTGGTTTCATAAAACTTGGGTAATGCACACTTGCTGGGCATGGAATCTGGAAAAGAATCCCAGATTAAACAAGATAAAGGAAAAATGATTCTTGTTGTTTTTATTAATTAATTCTCTAACACTGGGGAGAAAGAACTTTTAATGTTTCACTGAGATATGCAATGACTTCATTATTGTCGGGGACGATCACACAAGGGGAAGCATGCGGCCATGAGGCAGTGAGAGGGAACAAAAGGATTTCTTTCCTTTGGGGCTGGAAATTGAATTGGGAAAACGAGGATCACATAGATAATAGGTTGAGAAGGGACTGGCAATATGCTGTTTCACAAGACGTACCTGGATGTCGTGTTCAGTGGCCCTTTGTAGAAAAGCATGGGCCCCCCTTTGTTCTGAGGCCTGGGTATCGGCGCTGCACTCACACCCTGGATAGGCGGCTAACAGGAAGGCAGGTAGTTGGACATCTGTCCGAGATCACGTTCTCGCAGCCGACTGAGGCAGAATTCAGGTGGTTTGCTTGGGGGTTGGAAGTCAGCTTAACCCCCCACGAGCAAGGCAAATCCTGGAAAACAGATATACAGCCAGCAGAGGGGTCACAGGAAAGAGAGCTTAAGATATAGGTCTAAGAAGTACCAATCTGCCTACATCCTTCCCTTGTGAGATACGTCCCTAAAGCTGACAAAAGACTATATTCCCCAACTGGGGAACTCCTATCTCTGGCTGGCGGGTTTTGGGTTTCCCGCATTTTACTAAAAATCAGCTGATATTCTAAAGAAATGACTGCCGTTTTCCAAATCAAATTATTTAATTGATATCTGGGTAGACGAACGATCTATAAACGTCACAGCTCCCCCTGTTAAGAAGGCATTCACTCCCTTTCGGGCCGTGAAGGTCTTGGCTTAAATAATTGATCCTCTCGACTACCCAGTTCTCCTATTCTAACTTGAAGTTTTTTGAGCAGCGATACGACTGACTACAATGGCCTACCTAACTTATAGGCAAAGATGCTAAGTGTACTAACTTAATGTAGTGATGTAATCTAGCCTACATAATAACTACGGGTTGTCTGTGACGACAGTACTACTCTACCCCTAGATAAGGTTACTTGAAAATTCTACTTTCTACTAACCTAATGCCCTGGTACTAAATCATTAGCCTAACCTACTCATTATAGTTTAAATGAAGACGCAATCATTCCAGAGAGTGTGTACGCACAGCAGTAGTTCCGCGCGGAATTGTTAAAATACATGATAAGAGGTAATGATGTGTGGGGATGATGAGTAGTTAGTTTTGACCAGGATGGAAATGCAATGAGGTAATTATATTTCAGTGAGTTAGTATTACGATGGCTAGGGTTAGAGGGTTAGTTTCTACTGGCAGAGATCAGGCTGGCTACCTTCTCTGGGTAGGTGCCAGGATCACTCTGCAAATGAATGTGACACTGTACCTCGGGCACAGGTGTCAAGGAGAGCATGTGGCTCTTTGGTTAGTGTGTTAATGATTTGCTACGTCCCTTCTTCTTCTTCTTCTTATTCCTCCAGGACCTGGCTATACTAGTCCTAGGAGTAGACGGAGGCGGCACCGACTTTTGGGGAAAGGCCAGAAACGCCGTCAGGAGCAGCGGCAGGGTAGCCTGAGGGATTGCAGGAGAACACCCTACTTTGGCATCTGCAGCAACCGTCGTAGAGGTGGAACCTACTGCAGGGGAGGCCCTCACTTCAGCTGCTGCGACAGCCGTCATAAGGGGAAAACTCCAGGCTGACTCCTGGTCGGGCAGTTCCTGGTTTTCCAGAGGAGGTATGAAGGTTAGGTCTGCCGGAGGTTCATCCTCGGGCGACAGTGGTGAGGGTGAAGAAGACTCATGGACTTTGGATTGGCCATGGGCTGCGGTAAGCTCCATGCCTGTTGGAGGATCTCCTGTAGGAGGATCCTTGGTTAGGTTAGGCGCCGGCACTACGCGGGGCCAGGCGCAGAAGTCAAGTTCTGTGGTGGCTCTACGTCCAGGCTGGACGGAGCTTGGCGCTGCTCAGTGCTGCCAAGTGGCACTGGCAGAGTGTGGAGGTCGACTGGACCTGTGACGGGTACCGGAGGTGCAATACCTCTCAGCGTGCCCTTGGAAATGGGAGACAGAGGCTCCTGTCTCTTGTGGAAGGCTAAGCCTTGTGGAAAATGGACAGTGTCCGCTGCTGGTAGTTTGCTAGGGCACCTAGGCCAATTAGTAGAGTGCCCTATTACGTTGCAGGTTTTGCAACGGAACTGTGAATGGTCAATCTCCCTCCTTGGTAACGCGGGGGAGACTGTTGGTGGACGTACTTCCTGGAGGAAGTAGAATTTCGATGAATCTTTGCTTTGGAGTGATTTGTTGAAGGGTTAGGGACCCCTAGGCTTTTTTTGGATGCGAGGGAGACTTCATGTCTTGCCCTAGGAGGAGGTCGTAACCTCCTGGAATGTAGCTTGCAACTGCAAGAGTACATACTTGGAGAAATTAGGTCTGGTGACCCTCAATTGTACGGTCGGAAGGATCAGCTTAATATTGGTTGATACCTTCAATGGTGATTAAGACGTCTATCGACGTTGGCCCCTCGGGGGATTCGATCTTCCCGTATTAGGGAGATTTGAGCGCCAGAGTCGTCGTAGGCTCTGACGTGGCTTGGCGGATAATGGCTTTGGAGGGCGGCGACTGTTATAGGGCCCTTAGCTGGGGGTCCTAGTGAAGAAGGATTAGTAACGGCCATTGCGATGGCGGGAATATTGTTGGATTTGCGCACCCTCCATAGTTTGCCAGACATGTGACCCTTGCGGCCACAGTCACGGTAGAACTTGTTCCAGAACCTCTTCCGTGGCACTGGACGGTAGGGCCGAGATGGCCCCACAGGTTGCGAATCTGTGGAGTCACCAAGGCTGGCAGTGTGCTCTGGCACAGGTGAAGAGTCCTCTCTGGCAGTGAGTTGAGGTAGGGAGGTTTAAGGAATCCTCCGTTGAATCATCCTCGGAAGCAAGTCCGGGGATTAACTGGTGGGCTTACCTCTTCCAAAATGGAGGAGTAGGCGGTAAGATGGTAAGAGGCTGAGATGATACAGAAACGTCTGGCTCTGACACTGGGTCAGGGCCAGGTTCACAAATAAAAGGGATGTCTGGGACATCGGAGGCACTAGCCTCTGAATCTAAAATTGAGGTTTGATTATGAGGGCATGCTGCAGGGATCCGGTGCATCTGGTAGTGGGAGCTGCGTCCAGGGGAGAATTAAGGCTTAATTAGATCTCCGGCCCAATATTCACCTGATAAACATCATGAAATTGGGTCAATACGCCCAGGCGCACAATGTGGTTTCCTTGGTCCCTTGGTTCCAGGGAAAAGGTTTTTACCTTCAAAAGGACCGAAGACGAATAGAGGTTACCCGTCATCCATTCAAACTGAATTTCTTCGTTCGTCTGGATTTTGGCACCCCTAGGCAATGCCTTTCTGGAAATAAGGGAGACCTTGGGCTTCGGTGTCGGCCATGACTTGTACCCACTGATAGGCCGTAGGAGACTTTTCATCAGGCAGGGCTACATGGTAGCCTTGGAGAAGTTCACCCTGAAAGCTCTCCTCCCAATGGTAGAGACCGACTTGGGCACTGGTCGGAATCCACAGCATGTCCACGCACACAACAAGTGGTGCAGAACCTCCGCAACCACCTCTTACCGGGGAGTCCAGCTCATGGTCTGGGGCTTGGAAAACTAGCAGAGAGATTGTGTCATCTATGAGAGCTAGCTGATGCTTTCTCTCTTCTTCTCTTTCCTTTCTCTCTGCTTCTGGGCTGGGCCTCTCTTGCTTCTCTTCTTCCTTTTCTTGCAGGCGCGCAGCAGCTTGCTGCGCCTTTATCCACTGGTTAAGTGCTGGTCCAGTGTAACCAGCCTCCTTGCCCAGAGTTATGAGGGCTCCGAGCTTCTCTAGCTCTCTGGCAAAAGAAGTCGCGGGAAGCAGGGGAAGACATTTCCCCTTAGGCTGCAGTAAGGCTCGGAGGAAAATGAAAATAATGGCCAGGAAAGGGTACTGAATGGAATGGGAGTGCCTACTGTGGAAAGTAGCACTCACTTGGAAATGGGTTCTGCAATGTGGTAATGAAAAGTCTGAAAAGACTGGGTGCTCGGTGGCACTTTGTGAATGGCACTTCTCGATGAGTAGTAAAAAAATCGAATGTATGCGGCGTACGTCCCCACACTTACGGGCGTTCCCAACTTGGGAGACGTTGGAATGGGCTACCTGTATGGTCCAATACAGGTGCACGGGCACTTATGAGGAGGCAGTTCTTTGGTTGCAGTGATCCAAAATGGTGGATACTCTAATGAATGAGCGTTCCGTAGGACGGACACGCAGGTATAGGGCTACCTGTACGTCTGTACAGGTGCGCGGTGGCACTTATGAGGAGGCGTTCCTTGGGCAGCACTAGTAGTGCTGGTATTGCAGCACTTCGGGAGGCGTTTTCCCTTGATTGGTCTGAAGGATCACTGATCCTTGTACATGGACATTAATGAATTGGGCGTTCCATAAGGTTTGTCAGCACTTAGGGCTGGTATTGCGGCACTTTGGGAGGCGTTCCCATTGTTGATTGGTCCGAAGGATCACTGACCCTTGTACACGGACACACTAATCAATTGGGTGTTCCGTAAGGACGGACACGCAGGTTTGTCAGCACTTAGGGCTGTTATTGCGGCGCTTCAGGAGGGGTTCGTTCCCTTTGTTGAGTGTTCTGAAGGATCACTGACCCTTGTACATGGACACACTAGTTACTTGGGGTCGTTCCGTAAGGACAGACACGAAGGTTTTAATGGCTACCTGTACGGCCTGTACAGGTGCAATGGCACTTATGGAGGCGTTCCTTGGAGCACCTGGTATCGTTGCTGGTTGTGTCCCGGACACTACATGCAGTATACTTAAATATACTGAAGTGAAATGGCACTGCTCATGGCAGAGGGTAATAGTGGAGGAGAGAAAGTAAAAAGTGGGAGTACTTCAGCAGCCAGTCGATGGCAGTGTCAAGAATTAGTGGCACTGTAAAATGGTAAGACCTGAACGTGCACTGGTGGTGGCCAGTCCTAAACTGGTAACGACTTCCCTGTTCTGGAAGTAATGATTTCGTGGCACACTGTGCGAATTGTGCTTGCGGTATACACAAGTCTTTCGTGATAAAGAAAATGAAAAGACCACTCGGGCAACGACAGGTAATGGAAATTTTAGAAATGCTCAGTCCCTCGCTGAAGTACTCGATAAATGAAATAAATAAATGCTTGCAAACTGGCAGTGGACACATGCGCGTACGTAGCACGCTGTGTAAATGAAAGACACAAGAGACTAAAATAATGTTAATTCTGCATGCTATAAATTAATGGTAAGATGTAGTACTCTTAGCTTCGTGAATAATGGGTTCTGGTTTTCTCTCTCTCTCTCGGTCTGGAGGAGGTGAAAAACTGATATATTGAACTGAAACTCCCTTATTTATTTGAATTGAACTACTAATGTTAGTTTTATGTGACGCAACTTGCGTTAAAATGATTTACTTACGTTAACGTGAAATGAAAGAATTGCTTTGGATAACGTTTTATGAAAATGATAATGCGCTCATGGTGAACGATTTTTACCGCTAATAGTAGCGGCTAGCGCTTATGAAAGATTTGCGTTTCGATATGAATTTTACAAAGACGCGTTTTACGTTTAACAATTCTTGTGATTTACTCTAGTTGAAGATTTACGTTAACTTTACGTAAGATTACTAGGTCCCTGTGAACAGTGAAATGACGGTAAGGATTTTAAAATGAAAATGTTAGCAAACAATTGTAAATGAGGTTACGTTAAGTACGAAGTGGAATGAAACTTTCGCTCAGCGCGCGAGTGAGCGATGCGAGTGAAACACGTGAGGGGAGCTGGGTAGCGCTGCTAGCGCACAGCATGTTGTTCAAAACAGCTGATTCTCTGTAAATGCGAAGGCAATTTACAACACCAAAATTCTACTTTCTTATTCAAGGCGAATTACGTTAATTTCTCTGGCAGAACGATAAATACTAGTACCGAGATTGATATTATTTACGTTAAAACTTCGAGACTTACGTTACTTTGCTGAAATTGTTTAGGTATGCTTAAAGAGAAAACAAACATGGCTGCCGCTGTGAGTGAAACGAAAGCTGGCTGGCAGGCCTGAGAGAGCGCCTGCGCGAAGCTGAATTAAGCTGAGAGGTAAGCGGTTACCAACACTTGGAATGAAAACTAAGTTAAAAATGAATACCCTAACATATCACAGACAAAAGAATTGTACACTTCTTTTGCCGTAACTATTAGTAAAACACTCCTAACTAGCTAGGCTTTCTAATACAGCAATAAACCCTGGCAAAGCACTTCCTAGTTTGATCTGGTCCTTTCTGGCATCTATCTGCACACGTGTTAGTGTGTCGTCCTACGACAACAATGCGATTTACAAAATAACAGAATCGCTCGGCGCTCTGGCCGTTACAATAATAAGATTTCTACCTTCACATTTCTTTAAAACACTTTATTCTACAATAAAAATACTTAAACGTACCTTTAGCTAACATTTGGTTTTAGAATAATCATATTAATTAATGGAATACCTTACCGTAGTCAGTGTCTTTCTCCTGCTGCAAGTGTGCTTAGTTTGCGCTTTGAAAAACATTTACATTCGTTTTACAAGGGATAACGCGATTTACAAGCTTTTTTTTAAGCAAGCCCGATTCGATGCTGGCAAGATTCGCCAATTTTCCGTATTAGCGGACTTGAGAGAGGCTATATACGTAAACGGAAATAATTGAAGGAAGACAAGATGAAATTAATTGAACTTACCGTAAAACTGATTATTAATGAATAGTTTCTTTAGAGGAAAAGGTCGCCAGAAAACTCAGCTCGTTACTTTACAGCTATTTATTTACAAAAGAGGCCCTTGCTGGCCTGGAGAAAAGTGAATGCTACTGGCCCCCACGGTGGGGCTTATAATCTCTCACAAGTGGGTAGCTGGCTAAAGTGTGACTAATTCAAGCTGGTTTCATAAAACTTGGGTAATGCACACTTGTGGGCATGGAATCTGGAAAAGAATCCCAGATTAAACAAGATAAAAGGAAAAAATTACTTTCTTGTTTTGATTAATTAATTCTCTAACACTGGGGAGAAAGAACATTTAATGTTTCACTAAGGTATGCAATGACTTCATTGGTCGGGGACGATCACACAAGGGGAAGCATGCTGGCCATGAGGCAGTGAGAGGGAACAAAAGGATTTCTTTCCTTTGGGGCTGGAAATTGAATTGGGAAAACGAGGATCACATAGATAATAGGTGATAAGGGACTGGCAATATGCTGTTTCACAAGACGTACCTGGATGTCGTGTTCAGTGGCTCTTTGTAGAAAAGCATGGGCCCCCTTTGTCTGAGGCCTGGGTCATCGGCGCGCCACTCACACCCTGGATAGGCCTAACAGGAAGGCAGGTAGTTGGACATCTGTCCGAGATCACGTCTCGCAGCCGACTGAGGCAGAATTCAGGTGGTTTGCTTGGGGGTTGGAAGTCAGCTTAACCCCCCACGAGCAAGGCAAATCCTGGAAAACAGACATACAGCCAGCAGAGGGGTCACAGGAAAGAGAACTTAGATATAGGTCTAAGAAGTACCAATCTGCCTACATCCTTCCCTTTGAGATACGTCCCTAAAGCTGACAAAAGACTATATTCCCCCAACTGGGGAACTCCTATCTCTGGCTGGCGGGTTTGGGTTTCCCGCGTTTTACTAAAATCAGCTGATATTCTAAAGAAATGGCTGCCGTTTTCCAAATCAAATTATTTAATTGATATCTGGGTAGGCGAATGATCTATAAACGTCACTATACTATATATATATATATATATATATATATATATATATATATATATATATATATATATATAGGGTATATATATAATATATATACATATATATGTATTTATATATGTAACATATATATATATTTTATATATATATATATATATATATATATATATATATATATATATATATATATATATATATATATATATATATATATATATATATATATATATATATATATATTATATATATACATATATATACGATATATATATATATATATATATATATATATATATATATATATATATATATATATATATATATATATAAATATAATATATCTATATGTATATATATCATTTTATAGTATATATATATATATATATATATATATATATATATATACTATATATATATATATTATATATATATATATATACATATATATAATATATAAATGTATATATGTATATATATATACAGGGTGTTTCGAAATTATTTATTGGTAGTAATAGATGAACTGACGAGGGTAAGGGAAATTTTTACATTCAAACATAAGACAGCCGAGGAAGTTTTGTTGACTGATGACGGTAGTGATTTGTAAATAGGACCTTAGAGTGTCTAGCAGAAGTTATGGGGATACAGAAAGTAACAATTTTTCCATACAGTCCTGAAGCTAATACGTTATGTGAATGAGTAAGCAGGAAAATGCTCAAAGCTCTCAGGAAGACTATGGTAGGAAATGATAGGAACTGGGATAGATAATAGATATAGTTAGGCATAACATTAATAGTATGGCCAGTGCTTCTATTAAAGTTTGTCCATTCGAAGCATTTTTTGTTTGCCAGGCGCGAGGCACATTCGATTTGTTGCCTATACATTATCGTGGGGAAGTTATAATCAAGGCATTAATCTCTACGACAAAGAAGTGCCTCAATGGTGTGATCAGTGTAATCTTGGCTGCCACTTCGATGGCCGCGAGTTCGATTTCCAGGCATTCCACTGAGGGGTGAGAGCTGTGTATTTCTGGTGATAGAAGGTCACTCTCGACGTGGTTCAGAAGTCGCGTAAAGCTGTTGGTCCCGTTGCTGAATAACCACTGGTTCCATGCATCGTAAAAAACACCATGCAAACAAAAAAATTTACGGCAAAGGAGAGACATGCTTGTCCCAGCCGTAATCTCGAGGCTAAGACTCGTGAAATGGTAGAAGAAATTAATGGGAAATCATTAGATGTTAAAGTTGCTATTGGAGATAATGTATTCCTGAAAATTAATGAGAGAAATTAATTAAATTTTAAGTTAAGCCCAAAGTTTAAGTGTCCTTTTAGAGTTATTGAAGAAAAGAGAGGAAACATAACATATTTGTAGTCTTAGATGTAAAGACAGCTCGGTCTAGACTGATTCATATAATTCAAAGATCAAGAAAACGGAAAATGATAAGGTTACATTGTGTAGTCGCATTCTTTTTTCTCTATATTTTGCAAATGGATAGTGAAATGTGAAATACACAGACCTGTAGAAGTTTTAGATATTAGTTAATCAGTCTTGTTTAACATTTTTATCTTTTTCTTCTTTTACTATATTTCCTTATTATGCTCAACTGCAGCGATTTGGCTTAAATATCGAGGGTCATTGTTGAAATAATGGAATAATTTGGGTGAACTATGAGGGAAAATACAATTGAGTTGAGCAAATATTATAAGGCCTTTTTGGTGTTGACGAGTTTTCTGGTGGTGAATATCTTTTGGTTATCTGTGGCTTTATGAGCCAAGGGGGGGTGATGATTGTGGTTCTTTGTGGCATTATGGCTCTTCGGATGGTACCAGTTTATTGTGGTTTTGTGATTTTCTGGTGAGGAAGTTTACTTATAACGATATATTCACCGCTGTTGATATTTCGTGGAGTGTAGTTCTCTGAGGATTATATCCCACCATGGCAGTTTCTTTGGTTATATGTATTTGGCGGCATCACAAGGGATTTCCTTTGGGGTATATTTGGTGGCGTTTGAATGGCTTAATATATGAAAATATATCATTTGGGAGGTAAAGTGAATTTAGATATTAAAGGACATTTGTAGCTTGAATTGATATATAAATGGATCACGGTTCGATGTGATAATTATTCATAACAAAAGGCTACGTGCTGTCAAACGCTCGAATTGGCCAACATGGTAGACGGGGTTTCATATCGATTCTAATTACGAAGCACCCAGATCGAGGGTGATTTGTAAGGTCAGAATCGATATGAACTTATAGCGTCTCTGTTGGCTGATTGGATAGCGTCACTGACTGTCCTGATTTCGTCCCCGTCCACTTGGACGGTGGTTCGATCCCATGGGGGGACGAAATTATTATCAATTAAAAAATTCCCCTTCGGTACATATATGAAAATATATCATTTGGGAGATAAAGTGAATTTAGATATTAAAGGACATTTGTAGCTTGAATTTTATATATATATATATATATATATATATATATATATTATATATATATATATATTATATATATATATATATATATATATATATATATATATATATTATATAGATATATATATATATATGGAAACCACCTTTTTCCAGGAAAACTCTAAAATTCACACACACACACACACACACACACACACACACCCACACACACATGTGTGTGTAAATCACCTTTTCCAGGAAAACTCTAAAATCAGCTTACTTAAAGGAAAACAACAATGAACAGGATGAACTTGAACAGATGCCTCAGAATGCATAGGTCTGATCAGGTATCATTGCAGCGGTTTATCTTTTAACCGTAAAAATATATGGGAGACAGATTCACTAAGCTTCTTTAATATGTGCCAGCTGTATATGTGTGAGTGTGTGTGTGTGTGTGTGTGAGAGAGAGAGAGAGAGAGAGAGAGAGAGAGAGAGAGCGATACAAGAACAAAAGCTCCTGGTTCCAGATTTAACTAAAAAATGTTGCAACAGTTTCAGATTTTATGTTTATTACAGAACCAAATTCAATGCTCAGGATAAATCCTAGAAATATAAACATTCTTTTCAGCCAACAAACTTTACCTTAACCTCTGACCTGTGACCTTCAACCGATCTCTCCTAATACCTAATCATCTCATTTATTCGTTTTCACACAACCCAATGAACAGACCAAGGTGGAACAGACAGACAGGCGTACACACAGACAAATGAACGCAAACACTAAGTCTCTTTAGAGGAGGAAAGAGAACAGGCAAATAAAAAACAACGGACCGGCAAACCGATATACAACGATATACAGACAGAGAGACGCACAAAGACAAACGTATAATAATCAGAGAAAGTTTGAAGGTAAAAAGAAAAAAAAAGAAAAAGAAAAAAGGATGAAGTCGATTCCTGCTTCCAGCGCTGAAGCATAATACTGGTTTTGAAGAAAACGGTTTTCTCTTTTAATGTTGTTTTCTTTCGTTTTCACAGTTTGCAAAATAAGTTAGTCGTTCTATTTTCACCACAAGATGAAAAAATAAAAAATGGTAGTGTTATGGTCACAATGCTGCCTCAGTGAGAAGCCGAACAAATGAAGTTATACAAGCGTATTTTTATATTATTATATTCCGTCTAAAGTTTTATACACTTATTCTGTGTGATGCTCGAAGCCGAACTATTGTGAATTGCTGCTGCCTGAAGCTACAGAGGCCATTTTGGTGCAAAAAGCTGAATAAATGAAAAGCGATTATGAATAATTGCTCTGTTCGGATTGTGGAATATAGTTGCTCTTTTTCATCAGGTAATCATGATGACTCTATTACCATATGGCAGAGAAAATATTCGAACAACTTGTTTTCTGCATCAAATGACGGCAGCATTTTTTCTGTTCATTCTTCACCATACAAGATTTTCTTTATTTTTGGGGGATTAAATATGCTGTTCTCAAGTTATTAAAAATATATACTTTTATTCACTGGAGGAAACCGGTCAATCTATTTCTTTTGAACTTTGTTTAGATATTATTCGAAGTTGTTCCTTGAAAGATTTTGACTTTATATCATCAATTCTCTTTTATTTATACACAGGGCGTAAAATGACTTTCTTTTCATGCTAGAAATATACTGAATCGAAAACGGCAGAATGTGACACTTCCGGACTTCCTAATTCCTCTGCCAGTCTCCCGGGATTTCTAGATGTCTTGCAAAATATCCTCTTAACACATGACTTTTCATATTCATTGGTATGATATATAAATTATACAGCAGCACATTTTTCTTAATGGTCTTTAGTTATATAGGAACCACGAAAATAGAGCCTCTTCAATACCCCATTTACAATGCAAATACAATTACCTATAACAATAATAAAAAAGTTTTTAAACAAAGCAGATAATAATAATGATCTTTTTTCAGAAGCTGGGCACCGTTTCGGTTTGGTGGAGTCAGTCACTGCTTTATTATTCCTTTAGTGTTACTGTTTGGTTCATCGTTAAGTTTTTCTGCCTCCTTCACTTGTGTCGTGTTACTCTTCTACTTGAACCTCTATTGAAATCATAGGTGTTCTAAATTAATGTAGTGCTGCCTGGTTTCTTTTATATGCAATATTTAGTATTGGTATAAATATTAGCATTACAATTATTATCATTATTATTATCATTAGAAAAATGGCTGTTGGTTTTTAGTTTTTTCTTTATTCATTAACTGAAAATCCTCTCATTAATGAATATCTATGAATTGAAGAACAGAAGAAAAGATGCTTTTCTTTCAGTGTGAGTCGTTCATTTCCACCAGCCTTTATTCTCTTTTCCGTATGTAACCAACTTGTTTTCGATATGTTGCCACCAACATGTTTGTGACACATTTCACGGCAGAGTGGTCGAATCCTACTATACGAGCAGGGGTGCTTCTGCCGTACTGAGGGCCGAAGAGATGGGCAACTTCAACATCACATAAAATCAAAAGAATTCCTTCCCGGTCAGCATGTGAATGGGTGACCGATAATGAATGCCCAATGCCCATGGCACAAAAGTTTCCATAACCATACAAGAGGACATAGGACCCGGGCTAGCATCCCCATCCTAAAATTCAACAGCCTTTACTGTCCTCGTCTTTATTAGACCTGCAAATAAGGTCATTAGGTTTCTCGCCCCGTCGGGTTTTCTTTGCTCTGAAAAGGGATTGAGGTAAAAGTCAAAGATTAAGGTAAAGTCTCTTGGATTTTCAATGACGCCATAAAAATGCAAAGTCAGACATAGAAACAGTGTATGGATCAGTGAAGTTTTTCTTCAAATTATGTTTTCTCTGAATGGATAAATCAAATGGATAAAAGAATAAGACATTAGGAAAGATGTAGGTAAAATATTAGTCTGGAATTAAATTAAGTTATCTTACGCTAAAAGCATTGCAGAATTATAAGTTGTGAATTAGTTTTCATTATTTAGCTCTAAAACTTTTCTCAGGCCATTTTGAGGTCCATAATCAATTATTACAGACAAGAATGGTTGAGAAAGTTTTTTTTTTTTTTTTTTTTTTTTTAAGATTCTCATTCTCAAACGCTTGGGTTTAGCTGTGAGCATTTTTTTTAATATAAAAGAAATTATGAAAGAAGAGAGAAGTAAGATACAAAATCCAGAAGTATTCTCCGACATATTTGGAGTTGCTAACAATAATTGAGGATATACATGTATACGCCACTATTTGTAATATAGTTTATTTCATAAATAACAACTCAAGTGATAATATAGTTTATGGTGTGCATACCACAAGGACATCAATTGTCACTTATGAAAACTCTTTTAGTTTAACTCTAAACAAAGATTATGGCCCCTTTCTAAACTGGTCAGCCCTCAATGTTGAGGGAGGCTGGAGACCAGATGATAAAGAGGAGATGCCTTCATCTCCCTAAATGACGAACTGGACCTCAGTCTTGAACTTGGGTGGTGCTGGAATGTTGATGACCTTCTGCCCACCGACTGCGGCGCCCTTGTTCAGGACCTAAACAATGTTCTTCTACTGGGGTGGAGTTATTATAACTGGCTCCAGGGCACAGCCGCCCACTGGGAGAAGCACAAGCAGGATATTGCGCTCAACCTTGGGCATGGGAATGTTAGGTGGAGGACCTACGGGACGGGGATGCCCAGGGACGTATAGACGCAGACGTGCCACACGGCTTGATGAGTGACGCAGGGAGTGGAGGCAAAGCCGTGCCCGAAGTCTGGAGCCGTCGATTAAGTCACCCTGATATATCGGGCACAGGTCGAATAAGCTATATACTGTGTCAGAAGACTGCTGTATCAAAGGGTGGTGGGTGTCGGCATAATCAACGATTACGGATCTGTTATGAGCGATTCCGGGGGGAGGAACGTCTAGGTTTCCTCCTCTAATGTTTTCACCTGCAATGTCTACCGGAATAGGTTGGAAGCTGCATTCCAATGCAGCATACAAGAACAGGAAAATCTGCAAACGGTAAACAAAGAGAGAGAAATAATAGAAATGACTAGATGAATATATATTCAGTTACTGCAGCTGAAATTAGCGGCTTCATAAGTGCTGCATAAATGTATATTTAATGCCTGGCATATTGTCTTTCACATATACTAGTATATGTCTGGACAACATGTCCAAAAGTGCAAAGCTTATATATACACACACATTATATATTATATATATATATATATATATATATATATATATATATATAATATATATATATATATATATATATATATATATATATATAGTATGTGTGTGTGTGTGTGTATAGGTATAATATATATATATATATATATATATATATATATATATATATATATATATATATATATATAATATATGTGTGTGTGTGTGTGTATATGTATATATATATATATATATATATATATATATATATATATATATATATATATATAAGATATATATATAATATATATATATACATATAGGATATACATATTAATATATATATATATACATATATATATATATATATATATATATAATATATATATATATATATATATATATATATATATATGTATATGTATATGTATATGTATATGTATATGTAGTATATATATGTATATGTATATATATAGATATAATATATATACTATATATATATATATATATATATATATATATATATATATATATATATATATATATATATATATATATATATATAAATCTCCAGTCAGCAATATCACAGTATTTTCAGAGGGTTTCGTGATACATCTTATTTAGACATCAAGTTTATTTAAGAAACGTTTCGCACACAAAAAGCACGGTGCATCATCAGTCTGTAGATAAAAACAATTACATTATAAAAGGAACTCATAATAATTACTAAAAACTATTACATCATTAAAATACCGTAAAAGTTAAAAGTTAAAGATTTTAAAACAAGGCAAAAGAACCAAGAGAGAGAACTAAGAACACCAACCATCCATGGTAAGAGACAGAGAAGGAATGTCAAAACTTTGTCGTTCAAAACAAAACGACTGCTATGCCAGATACAAAGGTGAAGCCGTAGAGTTACTGTTTAATGAAGGAACCAGCCTTTTAATGAGTAAGGACTCTAGGTAGTTAAGTGCTCTGGGTCCTTCGTATAACCAATAATGGAGAAGTGCTGTTTTCAAGACTTCTATTTACATATTGCTGCATGATTTTTAATATTTGAGAATTCTGGTTGCTTAATTCTCTGACCTGTACGAAAACTGTAACCCATGTGACTGCAATATCTGACCTGCAGTAACCTACATGTTGATCCAACGTAAGAGCCCGGACATCCAGGGCATGAGAATTTGTAAACAACGTTCGATCTCATGAAGGCCTGCAGGCGATCTTAAAGTTAAAAAAATGAGCCTATTCTGCATGGATTGTTAGAAATAAGTTTGAGTTGAAGGCATGGAATTTCCTGTTCTATGATTTGCGTGAGTCTGCGTGAGAACTTGGTATCAAAAACATATGGGATTGGATGGCAAAAACCAGCTTTTTGTTAACATCGAAATAGGCTATAGTGGCTGGAGAAATTTGGTTAATACTACGTTAATGATTTTGAGAACTACATCTTTAGGATAAGAATTTCTCTGAAAAAAGTTTAATAAAAATTCTATTTCATTATGAAAAATGGACCAGTTAGAAGAGTATTTCAATGCTCTAAATGCACTAGGGTGTGTAAATAGTGTTTAATTTAAAAGTTTTTTGACAGGAACTGTAATAGTTGTTGGCTAGTCCTGTATATGTCTTTTTTCTATAAACTGCTGTGGAGAATTCAGAGTTAATTCTTGTAACATTAACATCTAAGAATGGTAAAACTGTGCATTGCTCTCCGTTTACATCGTGAACTGAATATTTGAGTGTCGTTCATTAATGTATTGTTAAAAACTGTGCACAATTGCCATGGATATTTAAAAAGAGCAAAAGTGTCATCCACATATCTTCTATAATAAGCTGGTTTAACAGAATAGTCACACTGAGCTAAAATTTTTGTTTCCAAGTCCGACAT
The DNA here is from genome assembly GCF_015104395.2 of Macrobrachium nipponense. NCBI lineage: Eukaryota > Metazoa > Arthropoda > Malacostraca > Decapoda > Palaemonidae > Macrobrachium > Macrobrachium nipponense. Next base: position 81,394,023 of record NC_087212.1, on the reverse strand, counting down.
AAAAAGTTAGCAAATATAGGACCTAAAGGTGGATCCATGGCAACTCCATCGACCTGCGAATAGAGTTGCTGGTTAAAAACAAACATAGAATCTTGCACAGCAAGTTCCAGAAATTGTTTAAAAGTAGACCTATTAAAACCGTAAAACAGAGTGTCGTTATTGATAAAAATCCTATTAAAATTATATCTATAGTTTCATTCAATGGCACATTAGTAAAAAGAGATTCGACGTCAAGCTAACCATAAAATATTCACCCATCTTGGTTGACAATTTGTTGTTGAAATTCGTATCCATTCTTTAAAGTATATTCGTTTAAACTTTAAAACTAAAATCAGAGAGCAGGCTGGCTAAAAAATTTAGAAATAGAGAAGGATGGGCTATTAATATGCGGCCATAATGGGTCTAACAGGAGTATTAGGTTTATGAATTTTTGGTAAACCGTAAAGGATACTAAGGAGGAACCAGTGACAAATAGTTTTGATAAGTAGTATCATTTATGTGTTGTCTTTTTTTATTTTTCTTAGAATCTATTAATTCTGTCCTCTCTTTTATATATATATCGAGAAAGTTTAGGTTCACCATGAGATTGAAATTTTGTAGTGTCAGATAAAACATGTTTTGCCTTTTTCAATATAATCATTTTTGTTAATGATAACTACGCCTTTACCCTTATCAGGTTTGCAGATAACTATGCCTTCACGTTTTTTCAGGCTCAAGAGTATATTTTAAGTCATTTTTTCTAAAGAAGGGTGTCCAAGTGTTTTTTGATTAGCATATGTTTTCTGTATCAATGCTGACATTTTCTGTTGCAAATTACCCATATTCTTAACAACATCAAGCTTAACAAGTCTTTGAAACAGCACTTCAAATGGTAGAAAAAATCTGGCATAGTTCGGTCTGTAAGATGGTAGACAGAAATCTAAACCAAAAGATAGCAGGAACTCCTCCCTCTTAGATAAAACGTAATCGACATATTAAAAATACAATAATTTCTTTGGTAAAAATCAGGAATGACAACACCGAGGTACTGAAGTATCTTTTGATGTCGTATACATACAGATGAACAATCATTAATAAATTTACAAACAGCCTTTGGTAAAGTAGTCGATCCAACAATGAAGGTCATTATAAAGTTTTTTCCTAAAATGTTCAACGGTTGACGTGAGGTTTTTTCTGGATGGACGCAATCTTGGTATCTATTTCATTCCTAAGTAGGGTCCTCAGTGCTTCCTTGTAAATTCAGTATTGTTAAAGGGAAGATTTGTAGAAAAGCTTGAATCTAACGAATAATTTGGGGACGACATCATTCAGCTCACATTACTGCAGAAAACCTCTAGATCACATTTTGCTTTCTCAAGTCTGAGGGTCGACTTCTCCAATCTGCGTGAAGTGTCCTAGGTAACAGCTGGATAGCGGTGTCTCAGT
>NC_087212.1:81380098-81382598 GCF_015104395.2 Macrobrachium nipponense | reverse complement strand
TGGGGAAAATTGAACTAGGCTCGGCATTTTTCCCATGGTGATGCCTCGACGGAGTCGGGTGGGCAGTCAGTTAGAAATGAGATTTTCTGAGTGCGGTTCCCGAGACGTTCGAGTGTGTGTGTATTGGCGTGTTTGTAATTGCGTTTTTTCTAACTTTGTGTGTGAACAATTTAGAAAAGGCAGTTCAGATTACAATATATTTCTCTCAAAGTAGCAGAAAGTGATAAGTTTTATCTTAGCGCATGTTTAGAAGAGAGGCATTCATCTTTGTTTTAATACATATGTTTGTATATTTATGGTTTTCATACATACAGTTCAGTTCTTGGGGTTGCTTGAATTGCATTCTTTGCCCAGAGATAGAGCGCCCACTCGTTTCTTTACGCATTTCAGCGCAATTTGTGCTGAACGATCAAAGGGGTAATGCAAGGGGAGGGTAGTGATGGTCTTCCTTGGGGGAATGCTTGACAGCTTGAAGCTCTTTTATTTTAGCGGGGTGAACTTCTTTTTTTCTTTGTATCGGGGCAATGGCAGCGAGTTTGGCCTTGAATAAGAAAGTTCAATACCGTCATATCAGCTGATAACCACGTAGGTTTTTTTTTTAGAAATAATTTTTTTTCTTTCTCTTGAGTGGAGAGGAAATGGAAGTGAAATGCATATGAATGTGGTGTAAGTTTGCCTTATGCTTTGAAGAATGCTTTTGCGCAATTTTGGAGGGCATAATTATGCCTGGGGTTTCAGAGATTATCTTTTTAATGGAGATTTGATTGGTGTTGTGGAGATTACTTCAAAATGGTGGTGACTAGTGATGATTGCTGAGTGGTGCTCATTGGTTTATGATTGGGGATGAGTGGTGTTGATTTTGGGTGTAGCAATCGTGATGAATACTGGGAAATACATTATTAATGCCCTTACTGGAGATATTTGCAGGATTATTACTATGGAGAATCAATAATATTTTTACGGGAAGGTATATAAGTAGAATTATCATTACTTGAGATATTTTGGGGGATTCCGTCAGAGTTCATGGTGTTAATAAGTTTTGGAGAATGTGCCAATGATTTTATGGGTGGTGATACCAATTTTTGGTGAATTTGATGATAGCAATTTTGGTGATACTAGCGAGTGCTGATACCTGATACTGGTGAATGGGCGAGTGCTAATAATGAGGAGTACTGATATTTACTAATATTTCGTGATACTTTTGATACCGATAATTCTGATACTGGTATTATTTTTTTTTTTTATACTAACATGGGTGTTGTAATGATTATCAAGGGTGGTGATGTTTTTTTTTTTTGTGGAAATGGGGAGGAACTAACGAACAAATAATTTTTTTTTTTTTTTTTTTTTTTTTTTTTTTGTGAGTTCAGCAGATAATAGCTTGAAGTCTGCGTGAGTTACAGATGTTACAGGTGTCACGGGAAAAGTTATCAGTGCCATTGGTTTTTCTTTCCCCTCTTTGGATGTTAGCCACTGCTGACGTAAGTTTTTTTTTTTTATCATGGGCGAGTTTGAATTAATTTTTCTCTCCAGTTTGTGTGAATTTTTTTTAATATCTCAGTTCGTGACTTGGAGTCATTGTTCGAGAGTGTGTATAATTCCAGCTGTTTGATGCTGCAGAGATTTATGGGAGAATTTTTGCATTTTTGACTGTCTACATTATGGCACTATATCTTTTTTTCTGGATATTAGTGTTCCGGAAATTGTTAGCCTCTTGCACAATTGGGTTTATAGTAATTTTGCCAGAGATAGGAAACTTGGTTCAACTTCTAGAGGCCTATGCTGTAGTGCATATGGAGAAGACACTTTGAATTTGGCTTTTTGTTATAATGAGTTGTGACACATTAGAAATTTATCTAGAATTTCCTGGCAATTTTATTTGCCGAGTTTTTGCCTTTCTCGCCACGTTTATGCGAAACAGAGATTTTATAGTTTTTTTACTATAACATTGAGTTATTTTCCTGGACAATTGGAGATATAATATTTTGGAGTTATAATATTTTGACCATTTGAAATTTTTTATTTTTTGGAGATATTCCACAGTCTAGGCCTATCGTGGTGAGAGCTATGTTTAATTCAATTATTTTGCAGCCATTTTTTTTTTCTTGCAAATAGAAACCTTAATGAGGAGACATGGGGCAATATTTTCGAGTGTATCAGTTAGATGCTTTGAGTGCATTTTTTTTGGAGATGGATTTTCATTTTTTATTATCCTGCTTGGAGTCTAATTATCTTTTTGGAGACTTATTTTATTCCACATGTGATTATTGGTGAGATAGAGGGAATATGGTGTTGTGGGGTTATCAATTAAATGGAGGGAAATATCTTTATCACCGGAGTGGTTTTATTATTAATATGGTGATATATATATATATATATATATTATATATATATATATATATATATATATAATATATATATATATATATATATATATATATATATATATATATATATATATATATATATATATATATATATGGGGATGGCATTAATTTTT
>NC_087212.1:81378339-81379598 GCF_015104395.2 Macrobrachium nipponense | reverse complement strand
AAAAATTAATGCCATCCCCATATATATATATATATATATATATATATATATATATATATATATATATATATATATATATATATATATATATATATATATATATATATATATATATATATATATATATATATCACCATATTAATAATAAAACCACTCCGGTGATAAAGATATTCCCTCCATTTAATTGATAACCCCACAAACACATTATTCCCTCTATATCACCAATCACATGTGGAATAAAATAAGTCTCCAAAAGATAATTAGACTCCAGCAGGATAATAAAAAAATGAAAATCCATCTCCAAAAAAAAATTCACTCAAAGCATCTAACTGATACACTCGAAAATATGCCCCATGTCTCCTTCATTAAGGTTTCTATTTGCAAGAAAAAAAAATGGCTGCGCCAAAATAATTGAATTAAACATAGCTCTCACCACGATAGGCCTAGACTTGTGGAATATCTCCAAAAAAAAAAAAATAAAAAATCGGTCAAAATATTATAACTCCAAAATATTATATCTCCAATTGTCCAGGAAAATAACTCAATGTTATAGTAAAAAAACTATAAACTCTCTGTTTAGCATAACTGGCGAGAAAGGCAAAAACTCGGCAAATAAAATTGCCCAGGAAATTCTAGATAAAATTTCTAATGTGTCACAACTCATTATAACAAAAAGCCAAATTCAAAGTGTCTTCTCCATATGCACTACAGCATAGGCCTCTAGAAGTTGAACCAAGTTTCCTATCTCTGGCAAAATTACTATAAACCAATTGTGCAAGAGGCTAACAATTTCCGGAACACTATATCCAGAAAAAAAAGATATAGTGCCATAATGTAGACAGTCAAAAATGCAAAAATTCTCCCATAAAACTCTGCAGCATCAAACAGCTGGAATTATACACACTCTCGAACAATGACTCCAAGTCACGAACTGAGATATTAAAAAAAATTCACACAAACTGGAGAGAAAAATTAATTCAAACTCGCCCATGATAAAAAAAAAAACTTACGTCAGCAGTGGCTAACATCCAAAGAGGGGAAAGAAAAACCAATGGCACTGATAACTTTTCCCGTGACACTGTAACATCTGTAACTCACGCAGACTTCAAGCTATTATCTGCTGAACTCACAAAAAAAAAAAAAAAAAAAAAAAAAAAATGTCGTTAGTTCCTCCCATTTCCACAAAAAAAAAAAAAAATCACCACCCTTGATAATCATTACAACACCCATGTTAGTATTAAAAAAAAATAATACCAGTA
>NC_087212.1:81358339-81373339 GCF_015104395.2 Macrobrachium nipponense | reverse complement strand
CCAGATTCTTTTTACCATTTGAGGTCATGTTCCAAAGACTTATGAAACTTGAAGTTAATAAAAATATTGGTAATCTCCAACAGAAAATCTCAAATTTAGTTCACAAAACTTATGGCAATTTAAAAACTAACTGGACTCCTTTTTTTAGAAAAACTGATCTGAGTATACTACTAAACTTGAAAAAACGCGAGGACATTGTAATTTGTAAGCCCGATAAAGGCAAAGGTGTTGTGATTCTGAATAAGAACGATTATGTGGAAAAAATGGAAAATGTTTTGTCTGATACCACCAAATTTAAAGCTCATGGTGAACCCACTTTTCTCGACATATACAAACGGAAAGATAAAATCAATAGATTGCTAAGGAAAATCAAAAGTGAAAATATTATCAACGAGACTACATATCAACAACTATTTGTATGGCCAACCCAAAATTCACAAGCCTAATATACCTCTGAGACCCATTATAACTGCCTATAATAGTTCTTCGTTCTCTATCTCCAAATTTTTAGCCGGTTTACTTTCTGAATATAGTAGCAATGAATATTCTTTAAAAAAATGGGTACGAATTCCAACAGCAAATTACGAACCAAGATGGAGACTATTACTTGGTAAGTTTTGATGTAGAGTCTCTCTTCACTAATGTCCCACTTAATGAAACCATCAATATTATTCTAGATAAGGTTTTTATTAGCGAAGACACAATTTTTCATGGTTTTAACAGATCAATCTTTAAACAACTACTTGAACTTGCAGTGCAAGATACAATGTTCATTTTTAATAAGCAACCTCTATTCGGCTTTAGGTCGATGGAGTTGCTATGGGTCGCCTCTGGGCCCCAATTTTTGCTAACTTTTTTTTTATGTCTGACCTGAAACGAAATTTTTAAATCAGTGTAATCTTGATCTTAAACCGTCTTTTTATCGCAGATATGTTGATGACACTTTTGTTTTGTTCCAGCACTCTTGGCAATGCTCTTTATTCTTAGAATATATTAATCAACTCCATCAAAACATTCAATTTTCCCCAATGGAGGTAGAGAGCGAAGGTAATCTTCCATTTTTTAGATATTAATGTAACAAGACTTAATTCTGAATTCACTACTTCTGTTTATAGAAAGCGGACATATACGGGCTTAGCCAATAACTACTATAGCTCTTGTCAATATTCTTGCAAACTTAATACCATCTACACCTTGGTCCATAGAGCTCTAAAATATTCTTCAACTTGGCAAATATTCCACAAAGAAATAGTCTTTTTATTCAACTTTTTCAAGATAAAACTCCTACCCACAAGATATAGTTCATAAAATCACCAATAAGTTATTAACACAATTTTTACAACCTCCAACAGTCAAACTTTGATGTTCCCAAAAAAAAAAAATTATTCTATGCCTCTATCCCGTATATGTCTGACTCTAAATTCTCCTTAAATCTCAAAAGAATAATTGAACAGAAATCCCTGCCTGCTTAACGTAAAACTTATCTCCAACAACCCATGTACAATAGGATCATTTTTTAATTTCAAAGATCGCCTGCAGTCCTTCATGCGATCCAATGTGGTTTATAAATTCACATGCCCTGGATGTCCGGGCTCTTACGTTGGATCGACACGGAGGTTACTGCAGGTCAGATATTGCAGCCATTTGGGTTTTAGCTTTCGCACTGGCCAAAGAATCAAGCAGCCAGAATTTTCTAATATCAGAAATCATGCCGCCTTATGTAAAACCGAAGTCCTGAAACAACACTTTTCAAATAATTGGTTATGTAAAGGACCCCAAACCACTTAACAACTTTAGAAACATTATATATAAAAAGACTGGTTCCCTCTCTCAATGGTAATACTTCTTCAGCAACTTTGTATCTGGCATAGTTGTCGTCTGGCCTTGGACGCCATTGTATGTCATTCCCTCTCTCCTGCTTATGGACGGTTGGTGTTTTGGTAGTCTCTTTTTATTTTCTGTTTTATGTACTTTTATGCTTTTACTTTTTATTGTTTTAACTGTAAATTTAAATTACTTTGTGAATTCCTTTTATGTTAACCCTTAAACGCCGAAGCGGTAAAAAAAAAAATGTCTCCCGTGTGCCGGAGACGTTTCAGAGTGAGCGCGGGAGCGGAAAAAATATTTTTTTCAAAAAATCATAGCGCGCTTAGTTTTGAGATTTTAGAGTTCATTTTTGGCTCCTTTTTTTGCCATTGCCTGAAGTTTAGTATGCAACCATCAGAAATGAAAAAAATTATCATTATCATATATAAATAATGCGATATATGATAGCGCAAAAACAAACGAAAATTTCATATATAATTGTATTCAAATCGCGCTGTGCGCAAAACGGTTGAAGGTAACAAGTTACTTTTTTTTTCGTTGTAATTTACACCTAAATTTGCAATCATTTTGGTATATAACAAATTGTAAAACAATAAAAGCAACACAGAGAAAAATATTATCACAAAATAATGCATGAATTCGTAACGGTTCAGACGTAAATTAAACTAATATTTTTTTTCAAAAAATTCAACCATAAATCTAAATATTGTCCTAGAGGACTTCCAATTTTCTTTCAAAAGAATGAAGAAAAATTATGAATATTTACTATACTGTAAGAATATTAGCTTACAAATGCAGTTTTCCGACCATATCTGACGAGTTAAAGTTGACTGAATGTCGAATTTTTTTAATATATATTTTTTTATATGCAATTATTTCGGAAATAAGAAAAGCTACAACTTTCAAATATTTTTCGTTTTATTCTACATGAAATTGCGCACATTTTCATATATAAAACTCTATGAAATGCCTAATATGAAACGGAGCAAATATTCCGAGAATGGGACTTACGCATTTCGGAGATTTGTGGCGGAGAATACGCGCGCGGAGGAAAGGAAAGTTTTTTTTTAAAATTCACCATAAATTTAAATATTGTGCTAGAGACTTCGAATTTGTTTCACGATGAAGATAAATGACTGAATATTACTAGACTGTAAGAGTTTTATCTTACAATTGCGTTTTTCGACCATTTCGGTAGAGTCAAATTGACGGAACGTGGTTTTTTTTGCTATTTATCGTGATTTATATGCAAATATTTCGGAAATGAGAAAAGCTACAACCTTCAACTATTTTTTTCGTTGTATTATACATGAAATTGGCGCACATTTTCATATATAAAACGTTATGTAAACGGCTAATTTAAAATGGTGCAAACATTACCACAATCGCACGTATGATTTTTCGGAAGAGTTACCGCGCGGTCGTAAAGAAAATGTTATTTTTTTCAATAAATTCACCATAAATCGAAATATTAATGCTAGAGACTTCCAATTTGTTGCCAAATGAAGGTAAATGCTTGAATATTACTAGAATATAAGCGTTTTAGCTTACAATTGCGTTTTTCGACATTTCGGTAGAGTCATTGACCAAAGGTTGAAAATTTGTCACTTATCATTTTTTATATGAAAATATTTCAAAATTGATAAAAGCTACAACCATGGGTTGTTTTTAGTTGTATTGTGCATGAAACTGCACACATTTTCATATATAAAACTTTATGTAACGGCTAATTTAAAATGGTGCAAACATTACCACAATCGCATGTATGATTATTTTCGGAGAGTTCACCGCGCGGACGTAAGGAAAAAGTTTTTTCATAAATTCACCATAAATCGAAATATTGTGCTAGAGACTTCCAATTAGTTGCAAAATTAGTTATATGATTGAATATTACTAAAATATAAGAGTTTTAGCTTACAATCGCGTTTTTCGACCATTTCGGTAGAGTCAAAGTTGACCGAAAGGTTTGAAATTTTGGCACTTATCGTTATTTATATGAAAATATCTCAAAACTGATAAAAGCTACAATCGGGATGATATTTTTTTTTTGTTGTATTTTACATAAAAATGCGCACATTTTTATATATAATAGTCTATGTAAACGGCTAATTTAAAATGGTAAAAAAATTATGTCAAAGTGACGAATAATTTCCGAGATGTGTCACAGATACTTTTTAGTGCGGCAAGAAAGAAATTCGCGCTTGCGCGCCTGCGTAACGATTGTAACAAAACAACACCTTGATCCGTGAACTCCCAGCATCCCCAAAGGCGCGTGATTCAAGAGTTTTTGGCTGGTAGGCCTAAAAGTATTTTTCCGCGAATTTTTAAAAAAAACTTTTGTATGTCGACGTAAAATACGCCCAGGTCGGCACCCGAGAGACAAAAAATGTCTACGTAAAATACGTCCAGTCGGCGTTTAAGGGTTAATAAATGTATTTTTATTGTGTCTTTTACTTTTCACAGACTGATGATGGCACTGAGTAGTGCGAAACGTTTTTTTTTGGTTAATAAACTTGGGCCTTTTTTAAACATGTGTATCATGGACCCCCTCCTGAAGTCTATATAATCTATATATATATTATATATATATATATATATATATATATATTATATATATATATATATATATATATATATATATATATATATTATATATATATATATTATATAATATATATATGTGTGTGTGTGTATATAAAGCTTTGCACTTTTGGACATGTTGCCAGACATATACTAGTATATGTGAAAGACAATATGCCAGGCATTAAATATACATTTATGCAGCACTTATGAAGCTGCTAATTCCAGCTGCAGTAACTGAATATAATTTGTATTATTTCTCTCTCTTTGTTTACCGTTTGCAGATTTTCCTGTTCTTGTATGCTGCATTGGAATGCGACTTCCAACCTATTCCGGTAGACATTGCAGGCAAAAACGTTAGAGGAGGAAACCTACTCGTTCGTGCCAAATGCATTTCATGTTATTATGCCAACTCCACACGCTTTAATACAAGCTTAGCCCCAGTAAAAATATAGCTTGTGCGCCTGTGCCCGATATATCAGAGTGACTTAATCGACGGCTCCAGACTTCGGGCACGGCTTTGCCTCCATTCCCTGCGTCACTCATCAAGTCGTGTGGCACGTCTGCGTCTACACGTCCCTGGGCATCCCCGTCCCGTAGGTCCTCCACCTAACATTCCCATGTCCTAGGTTGAGCGCAATATCCTGCTTGTGCTTCTCCCAGTGGGCGGCTGTGCCCTGGAGCCAGTTATAATAACTCCACCCCAGTAGAAGAACATTGTTTAGGTCCTGAACAAGGGCGCCGCAGTCGGTGGACAGAAGGTCATCAACATTCCAGCACCACCCAAGATCCAGACTGAGGTCCAGTTCGTCATTTAGGGAGATGAAGGCATCTCCTCTTTATCATCTGGTCTCCAGCCTCCCTCAACATTGAGGGCTGACCAGTTTAGAAAGAGGCCATAATCTTTGTTTAGAGTTAAACTAAAAGAGTTTTCATAAGTGACAATTGATTGTCCTTGTGGTATGCACACAATAAACATATCATCACTTGAGTTTTTTTTGTTATTTATGAAATAAACTATATTACAAATAGTGTCGTATACACGTATATCCTCAATTATTGTTAGCAACTCCAAATATGTCGGAGAATACTTCTGGATTTTGTATCTTACTTCTCTCTTCTTTCATAATTTCTTTTATATTAAAAAAATGCTCACAGCTAAACCCAAGCGTTTGAGAATGAGAATCTTAAGAAAAAAAAAACAACTTTCTCAACCATTCTTGTCTGTAATAATTGATTATGGACCTCAAAATGGCCTGAGAAAAGTTTTAGAGCTAAAAAATGAAAACTAATTCACAACTTTTAGCGTAAGATAACTTAATTTAATTCCAGACTAATATTTTACCTACATCTTTCCTAATGTTTTATTCTTTTATCCATTTGATTTATCCATTCAGAGAAAACATAATTTGAAGAAAAACTTTTATGTCTGACTTTGCATTTTTATGGCGTCATTGAAAATCCAAGAGACTTTACCTTAATCTTTGACCTTTACCTCAATCCCTTTTCAGAGCAAAGAAAACCCGACGGGGCGAGAAACCTAATGACCTTATTTGCAGGTCTAATAAAGACGAGGACAGTAAAGGCTGTTGAATTTTAGGATGGGGATGCTAGCCCGGGTCCTATGTCCTCTTGTATGGTTATGGAAACTTTTGTGCCATGGGCATTGGGCATTCATGATCGGTCACCCATTCACATGCTGCTCGTATAGTAGGATTCGACCACTCTGCTGTGAAATGTTTCACAAACATGTTGGTGGCAACATATCGATAACAAGTTGGTTACATACGGAAAAGAGAATAAAGGCTGGTGGAAATGAACGACTCACACTGAAAGAAAAGCATCTTTTCTTCTGTTCTTCAATTCATAGATATTCATTAATGAGAGGATTTTCAGTCAATGAATAAAGAAAAAACTAAAAACCAACAGCCATTTTTCTAATGATAATAATAATGATAATAATTGTATTGCTAATATTTATACCAATACTAAATATTGCATATAAAAGAAACCAGGCAGCAGTACATTAATTTAGAACACCTATGATTTCAATAGAGGTTCAAGTAGAAGAGTAACACGACACAAGTGAAGGAGGCAGAAAAACTTAACGATGAACCAAACAGTAACACTAAAGGAATAATAAAGCAGTGACTGACTCCACCAAACCGAAACGGTGCCCAGCTTCTGAAAAAGAATCATTATTATTATCTGCTTTGTTTAAAAACTTTTTTATTATTGTTATAGGTAATTGTATTTGCATTGTAAATGGGGTATTGAAGAGGCTCTATTTTCGTGGTTCCTATATAACTAAAGACCATGAAGAAAATGGCTGCTGTATAATTTAGATATCATACCAATGAATATGAAAAGTCATGTGTTAAGAGGATATTTTGCAAGACATCTAGAAATCCCGGGAGACTGGCAGAGGAATTAGGAAGTCCGGAAGTGTCACATTCTGCCGTTTTCGATTCAGTATATTTCTAGCATGAAAAGAAAGTTATTTACGCCCTGTGTATAAATAAAAGAGAATTTGATGATATAAAGTCAAAATGTTTCAAGGAACAACTTGGAATAATATCTAAACAAATTCAAAGGAATACATTTCCTCCAGTGAATAAAAGTAAATATTTTTAATAACTTGAGAACAGCATATTTAATCCCCCAAAAATAAAGAAAATCTTGTATGGTGAAGAATGAACAGAAAAAATGCTACCGTCATTTGATGCAGAAAACAAGTTGTTCGAATATTTTCTCTGCCATATGGTAATAGAGTCATCATGATTACCTGATGAAAAAGAGCAACTATATTCCACAATCCGAACAGAGCAATTATTCATAACGCTTTTCATTTATTCAGCTTTTTGCACCAAAATGGCCTCTGTAGCTTCAGGCAGCAGCAATTCACAATAGTTCGGCTTCGAGCATCACACAGAATAAGTGTATAAAACTTTAGACGGAATATAATAATATAAAAACACGCCTGTATAACTTCATTTGTTCGGCTTCTCACTGAGGCAGCATTGTGACCATTTTTTATTTTTTCATCTTGTGGTGAAAATAGAACGACTAACTTATTTTGCAAACTGTGAAAACGAAAGAACACAACATTAAAAGAGAAAACCGTTTTCTTCAAAACCAGTATATGCTTCAGCGCTGGAAGCAGGAATCGACTTCATCCTTTTTTCTTTTTCTTTTTTTTTTCTTTTTACCTTCAAACTTTCTCTGATTATTATACGTTTGTCTTTGTGCGTCTCTCTGTCTGTATATCGTTGTATATCGGTTTGCCGGTCCGTTTGTTTATTTGCCTGTTTCTCTTTCCTCCTCTAAAGAGGCTTAGTGTTTGCGTTCATTTGTCTGTGTGTACGCCCGTCTGTCTGCCTCTGTCTGTTCCACCTTGGTCTGTTCATTGGGTTGTGTGAAAACGAATAAATGAGATGATTAGGATGATTAGGAGAGATCGGTTGAAGTCACAGGTCAGAGGTTAAGGTAAAGTTTGTTGGCTGAAAAGAATGTTTATATTTCTGGGATTTATCCTGAGCATTGAATTTGGTTCTGTAATAAACATAAAATCTGAAACTGTTGCAACATTTTTTTGTTAAATCTGGAACCAGGAGCTTTTGTTCTTGTATCACGCTCTCTCTCTCTCTCTCTCTCTCTCACACACACACACACACATATACAGCTGGCACATATTAAAGAAGCTTAGCGAATCTGTCTTCCATATATTTTTACGGTTTAAAAGATAAACCGCTGAGATGATACTGATCAGACCTATGCATTCTGAGGCATCTGTCAAGTTCATCCTGTTCATGTTGTTTCCCTTTAAGTAAGCTGATTTTAGAGTTTTTTCTGGAAAAGGTGATTTACACACACGCACACACATACACACACACACACACACACACACACACACACACACACACACATATATATATATATATATATATATATATATATATATATAATATATATATATATATATATATGTGTGTGTGTGTGTGTGTGTGTGTGTGTGTGTGTGTGTGTGTGTGTGTGTGTGTGTGTATGTATAATCAAAGGCGAGAAATCCTAAAACTAAAAGTATCTAATAGCGCGAGATACCTTTGTCTCGTTCCAAGCAAATTGGCCAACTTTGCAGCTAAAATCAATCATTAACTCTGGGATAATTCAAACTTCTGAGATACAAAATGAAGCCCTTATTCCCCCAAAATAGCTAACAGGAAAATTAAAGAAAATGAAACTTAAGTCCCCCAAAATCATAAATTTACCATTATTGAATTTTTACACACTATCCTCACTGCTAATAAACCCATCAGTGTTTCCCAAATAAATTTCAATAAGGAATTCATTTTTGGTAGTGACAAATCGAATCTATCTGTAAAAAAACCACAATCTAAAATAAATTGTAATATATTAAAGTTCATCAATAATATTAAGTGTCGCACCGCACTTCCCCTCTCAGAGCATCTGAAAATAACTGTCACTGTTTTAAATGTTCAGCATCTCATCACTCTACCTTAATCGATGGATGTTCTGGGCTCCTCCATCACTAATGTTCGTGTCTAATGATCCCAAAAATTACTACCTAGAGATTATATTGTTGCACGCCAATGGACATACAAATGTATGCACACTATTCTACTCTGAAGTAATTGCGTTCACATGTCTCATTTACACGCCCTATTTGGCGCACTGGCTTAAGTACGGGATGTTCTGGAACTTTCCATGAACATACGTTGTTTGATGCATGAATTAATGCACACACACTTGTATTTTTCTGACCTCACAATCGCGTAACTTTCTGGGTTAATCAGGTCATTTGCATTCCCCACCATCTCGCTGGTGCGGCTGGCTAATATTTTGATTGTATAGGATTGTCTCGTCTCGTTCCAATACGTTTAGGCTTTTGCAAAACACTGGACACTACTATTTTCGCATTCCAATCTTGTTCATGTTACCTGATGCTGACTTAATTTTCATTATTACTGTATCCAGTGCCTATTACACTGCTCATCCACCACCAAAACCTTTTCACCTGAGATGCTAGGCTTGCTCTAGTCCCAGTGTCCCCATAATCTTTATATTGTCACTTGAATTCTAAGGTAACATTTTTTTTTTTTTGACTTTGGTTGTTCTACCGCGTCGGATGATCATCCAAATTTGAGGCCCCATGGCCCCTGTAACGCACATTGTGACCATCATTATCGCCACCATAACAGCAATCACTGGAACTCTGTAGCATTCTGCGAAAAAAAAAATCGTCCCCTCCATTGTCCTCTAGTTAAGAAACCCTAATTGTCTCCAGTGTAGGCGGGATTTACCCCCTCGTGGTACCCCTGTAGGTGTATCCTAAACACCCTCATTGATAAACTGTAGATCCACCATCTTCCTATGGAGGAACCGTAAACTACCTCCTATGTTGCTGAACTTGAAATAGTCCGCGACTCCCATGCAAGTGCATCCTGCACCCGCATCGTAGAAGTATCGTTGATCCCCGGTTTGTCCCAGAAATTATTCTGAGACCACTTTTGTCACTGACCACTCACAATTAATCCCTTAACTGACAAGTACACCAACAAAACCCTGTAATGTTTATCCAACTAACCTCCATCAAAATATAATGTTCGAATCTCATTTCTATGTTATGTATCTCAAGATAAATTCTACCCCCTCTCTATAATAACATGTTATCCAGAAGAAAACTACGTAAAAGTTATAGATTTCCCTTTATAAAAATTAATAATTCAACTCTTTCACCCCTTATTACCAAATGAAGTTTGCATCATACACAAAATATTACTGACACAAATATACATCAGTAGCAATCTACAAATAACCCCATAAAATTCCTCACAATAGGACATCATCATCTAAAATGCCCAAAGGAAGTAAAAACCACTGAGTATCTAATTCTAAAAGGAAATATCAACAATGGTATCATCCGAGACACCACAACATTGTCAGCACCCAACAACCTGTTTATTCAAAACATCCCCAAACAGAGACAATTCCCTGCTTAGTTAGCCTTATAAGGCCCGAATTCACCATTAATCTCAAATTAACCCCAAATCCTCATTGATCCTCACTAGGGAATCCTCAACAAATCTTTACAGATACCACTGGTACCCAAAAATGTCCACCTCCAGTCGATAACCAGTAATATGAAATACACCGCTTCACTCTAAATATAAAGCCATTTAAACACCACCAAATATACCCCAAAGGAAATCACTTGTGATACCGCCAAATACATATAACCAAAGAAACTGCCTTGGTGGGATATAATCCTCAGAGAACTACACTCCACGAAAAAATATCAACAGCGGTGAATATATCTACTAAGTAAACTTCCTCACAAGAAAACCACAAAACCATAAATAAACTGGATACCACCCGAAGAGCCATAATGCCACAAAGAACCACAATCATCACCCCCCCTCCACCCCCCCGGCTCATAAAACCACAGATAACCAAAAAGATATTCACCACCAGAAAACTCGTCAACACCAAAAGGCCTTATAATATTTCCTCAACTCCATTGTATTTTCCCACATAGTCACCCACAAAATTATTCCATTATTTCAACAATGACCCTAAATATTTAAGCCAAATCGCTGCAGTTGAGCATAATAAGGAAATTATAGTAAAAGAAGAAAAAGATAAAAAATTTTTGAACAAGACTGATTAACTAAAATCTAAAACTTCTACAGTTCTGTGTATTTCACATTCCATCATCCATTGCAAAATATAGAGAAAAAGAATGCAACTACGCATGTAACCGTTATCAGTTTCCATCTTCTTGGATCTTTGATATTATGCATTAGTCTAGACCGACCTGTCTTTAACATCTAAGACTACAAATATGTTATGTTTCCTCTTCTTTTCTTCAATAACTCTAAAAAGGACACTTAAACTTTGCTTAACTTATAATTTAATTAATTTCTCACATTTATTTTCAGGAATACATTATCTCCAATAGCAACTTTAACATCTAATTGAGTTTCCCATTGCTTTCTTCTACCATTTCCCGAGTCCTAGCCTCGAGATTATGGCTGGGACAAGCATGTCTCTCCTTTGCCGTAAATGTTTTTGTTTGTATTGTGTTTTTCACGATGCATGGAACCAGTGGTTAATCAGCAACGGGACCAACAGCTTTACACGACTTCCGAACCACGTCGAGAGTGACCTTCTATCCAGAAATAAATACAGCTCTCACCCCTCAGTGGAATGCCTGGAAAAATCGAACTCGCGGCCATCGAAAAGTGGCAGCCTGCCAAGATTACACCTGATCACACCATTGAGCACTTCTGTCGTAGAGATTAATGCCTTGATATAACTTCCCCACGATAATGTATAGGCAACAAATCAAATGTGCCTCGCGCCTGGCAAACAAATAATGCTTCGAATGGACACACTTTAATAGAATCACTGGCCATACTATTAATGTTATGCCTAACTATATCTATTATCTATCCCAGTTCCCCTTTCATTTCCTACCATAGTCTTCCTGAGAGCTTGAGCATTTTCCTGCTTACTCATTTCACATAAAAACGTATAGCTTCAGGACTGATGGAAAAATTGTTACTTTCTTGTATCCCATAACTTCTGCTAGACACTCTAAGGTCATATTTACAAATCGCTACCGTCATCAGTCAACAAAACTTTGGGCAAGCGACAGCCACTTCCTCGGCTGTCTTATGTTTGAATGTAAAAGTTTCCCTTACCCTCGTCAGTTCAATCTATTATTACAATAAATAATTTCGAAAACACCCTGTATATATATATATATATATATATATATATATATATATATATTAATATATATATATATATATATATATATATATATAATATAGATATATATATATATACGTATATATAGATACCATATATATATATATATATAGATATATATATATATATGTATATATATATATATATATATATATATATATATATATATATATATATATACTATATACTATATATATATATATATAAATATATATATAGGGGTAAGTCCGGGAGGAGATGGCCCATAGTTTTGTCACGTTCTTGCAAAAATATTTTAACAGCAACTGCTTTCCCACCCAGTTGTTCTTTAAGCATGTCTCCAAATTTTTTTAAATAATATTTTTGTTCCACGTCATCCTACTCCTCACGTTCCTAAATTACCGTTCTATGCTAGCCTTCCTTTTATTCACAATACAACTTTATATAAGGAACTTCACGCTTTTATGTCTGGTCATCTCCCTGCCATGAAAATCAAAATTATACCTACAAACCACTGTATATCGGTAGCCTTTTCAACTTCAAGGACCGTTTGGATCATTGATGACCTCATGTGTCATTTACAAGTTTACTTGTCCTCGATGTAATCGAGGAACCTATATTGGATCGACACATAGGTTACTTAAGGTCCGAATTGACAGTCATAGAGCTGTCAGCTATAGAACTGGCACTAAGCTTTTCGAATCCCGAATTTTCCAACATAAGGGACCATAACGATAAATGTAAGTATTCTATTCAGTACAAGGACTTTAAGGTTTTGGGCAGAGTTCCAACACAAGGTTTTAACAATTAATGATCTTTGTTTATTAAAAACTGGTCCCCTCACTGAAAACACCCCATGCCACGTCTACACCTCTTTACCTCTCGTGAACTGTTTACATTTTTTGTTAGTCCTTCCTCTGTCTTCGCACTCAACGGTTTGGTCCTTATTTGTATTTTTAACTGTGATTGTTTTATTGTACCTTACATTGTGTATTTTAATATTGTAGCTTAATTTTATAGTACTATTAGATATTGTTACTTTTTAACTTGAAAAATGAGGCCTGCTGGTTGGCTTCGAAACGTTGCAACTTAATAAATATGAGTTCCTTGACCTGTTGGTGTGCTTCCCCTACCTTCCATTGTATATGTATATATATATATATATATATATATATATATATATATATATATATATATATATATATATATATATATACATATATATATATATACATACATATATATATATATATATATATATATATATATATATATATATATATATATATATATATATATATATACATATATATATATATATACATATATATATATATATATATATATATATATATATATATATATATATATATATATATATATATATATTATAGGTTAAGAGAGGAACCACAAATTTTTTTCATTTAGATTTTGGAGTATCATCATATGGAACTTTATGTGCTTGCCTGTGCAACCCATTCTGACTTGTGATCAAGCCAGATGCGACGCAAGCTGGAACAGCAAAGATTTCCGACCCCAAAGTAAAAACTGACACTTGTCTCTTGGTTTGAGTACCACTCACTTTCAGGTTAGAGTTTTGGTTGTGGAATAAACATCCGTCATGAGATGAGGAAGGAGAGTGTTATGTAAACAGTGCGTAAATTGACACTTGGGTAAACAGGGAAACGTCTAGAGAATACTTTTAATTCTCGCGAAGAATAATAATAATAGTTCCAAGCAGACAGCGAGGTAAAATAACGTTGCCTCCTCTTTCAGTCATTATGATGATTTTATGGTATATTTTCAGTCTTAATTTAGCTTTTTAATCTCTTTATGAGAAGTCAAAATTCTTCGAAAACGAAAATTATGAAGTGGCGAAGCGTTCCCTTTCCGAGGTAACCACTTTAAATACTCAGACATCTCCATTTTTTTCTTTCCTTTAAAAGGATATGAATCTCTCTCTCTCTCTCTCTCTCTCTCTCTCTCTCTCTCTCTCTCTCTCTCTCTCTCTCTCTCTCTCACTTATTATCTACTGTCTTTAGAGACTACCTTAGTAGATCCTACCAGCTTATAATTATCTTACCCCACTTAAGGTAGCCCAGGTGAACTTCCGTTAGTCACGCGAGAAAGGAATTAGCTCATTCCATGAATGGAAACGGAGATCTACAAAGGATTTACTCCCTTTCTTTACTTTCTTTCTATTTCCTTTGAGAGTAAGAATCTCGGAGTGAGGACTGTTTATTAGGTTATTCACAGGAGAATAACTAGATTATTCTCCTGTGGACGAAATTAACATACCATACTAATAATAAAAAAAAAAATAAATAAATAAAAAAAATACTTGAAATTTGTAAGTTGTACAAAAATCATTTACACATTAATTCAATGAAAAACTAAAATTTTAGACTTGCGTAAAAATACACGAAAGATTGACAAAATTACATGAGAAATTAAAATCACATATGATGATTAAAAGTTCAGACATAAAAAACAATAATAATTACAAAGTTAAAAAATCCTTGTGACAGACAACGACGAAGTAGCGACGAATAAAAATAACGCAACAAATTTAATAAGCGAGAAAAGCAGAGAAAAGGGGAACTTAAGCCCAAAGCGTGGCGTCTGAGGAGGAGGAGGAGAAATAGTAGGGACATGATACTGAAATCCTGAAAGAAGAAGAAGAAGAAGAAGAAAAGAAGAAGAAGAAGAAGAAGAAGAAGAAGAGAAGAAGAAAAAGTTAAAGATTCTATGCAAAAGAAGGAAGGAGGTGAACACCAACCAATTGTTGCGGCCGATAGAAAAACAATCTTTCAAGATTCG
>NC_087212.1:81348813-81357839 GCF_015104395.2 Macrobrachium nipponense | reverse complement strand
CGAATCTTGAAAGATTTTTCTATCGGCCGCCAACAATTGGTTGGCGTTCACCGTCCTTCCTTCTTGCATAGAATCTTTAACTTTTTCTTCTTCTCTCCTTCTTCTTCTTCTTCTTCTTCTTTTTCTCTTCTTCTTCTTCTTCTTCTTCTTTCAGGATTTCAGTATCATCCCACCCTACTATTTCTCCTCCTCCTCCTCAAAACGCCACGCTTTGGGCTTAAGTTCCCCTTTTCTCTGCTTTTCTCGCTTCTTAAATTGTTGCGTTTTTTTATTCGTCGCTACTTCGTCGTTGTCTGTCATTAGGATTTTTTAACTTTGTAATTATTATTGTTTTTTATGTCTGAACTTTTAATCACCATATGTGATTTTAATTTCTCATGTAATTTTGTCAATCTTTCGTGTATTTTTACGCAAGTCTAAAATTTAGTTTTCATTTGAATTAATGTGTAAATGATTTTTGGACAACTTAAAATTTCAAGTTTTTTTATTTTTTTTTATTTTTTATTATTAGTATGGTATGTTAATTTCGTCCACAGGAGAATAATCTAGTTATTCTCCTGTGAATAACCTAATAAACAGTCCTCACTCCGAGATTCTTACTCTCAAAGGAAATAGAAAGAAAGTAAAGAAAGGGAGTAAATCCTTTGTAGATCTCCGTTTCCATTCATGGAATGAGCTAATTCCTTTCTCGCGTGACTAACGGAAGTTCACCTGGGCTAACTTAAGTGGGGTAAGATAATTATAAGCTGGTAGGATCTACTAAGGTAGTCTCTAAAGACAGTAGATAATAAGTGAGAGAGAGAGAGAGAGAGAGAGAGAGAGAGAGAGAGAGAAGAGAGAGAGAGAGAGAGAGAGAAGAGAGAGGTTCATATCCTTTTGAAGGAAAGAAAAAAGTGGAGATGTCTGTGAGTATTTAAAGTCGTTACTCGTGGCGGGAAGGGAACGCTTCGCCACTTCATAATTTTCGTTTTCGAAGAATTTTGACTTCTCATTAAGAGATTAAAAAGCTAAATTAAGAATGAAAATATACCATAAAATCATCATAATGACTGAAAGAGGAGGCAACGTTTATTTTACCTCGCTGTCTGCTTGGAACTATTATATTATTCTTCGCGAGAATTAAAAGTATTCTCTAGACGTTTCCCTGTTTACCCCGTGTCAATTTACGCACTGTTTACATAACCACTCTCCTTCCTCATCTCATGACGGATGTTTATTCCACAACCAAAACTCTAACCTGAAAGTGAGTGGTACTCAAACCAAGAGACAAGTGTCAGTTTTTTACTTTGGGGTCGGAAATCTTTGCTGTTCCAGCTTGCGTCGCATCTGGCTTGATCACAAGTCAGAATGGGTTGCACAGGCAAGCCACATAAAGTTCCATATGATGATACTCCAAAGTATAAATGAAAAAAATTTGTGGTTCCTCTTTTAACCTATAATATATATATATATATATATATATATATATATATATATATATATATATATATATATATATATATATATATATGTATATATATATATATATATATATATATATATATATATGTATATATATATATATATATATATATATATATATATATATATATATATATATATATATACATATACAATGAAGGTAGGGGAAGCACACCAACAGGTCAAGGAACTCATATTTATTAAGTTGCAACGTTTCGAAGCCAACCAGCAGGCCTCATTTTTCAAGTTAAAAGTAACAATATCTAATTAGTACTATAAAATTAAGCTACAATATTAAAATACACAATGTAAGGTACAATAAAACAATCACAGTTAAAAATGCAAATAAGGACCAACCGTTGATGCGAAGACAGAGGAAGGACTAACAAAAAATGTAAACAGTTCACGAGAGGTAAAGAGGTGTAGACGTGGCATGGGTGTTCAGTGAGGGACCAGTTTTTTAATAAACAAAGATTCATTAATTGTTAAAACCTTGTGATTGGAAGCTCTGCCCAAAACCTTAAAGTCCTTGTACTGAATAGAATACTTACATTTATCGTTATGGTCCCTTATGTTGGAAAATTCGGGATTCGAGAGCTTATTGCCAGTTCTATAGCTGACAGCTCTATGACTGTCAATTCGGACCTTAAGTAACCTATGTGTCGATCCAATATAGGTTCCTCGATTACATCGAGGACAAGTAAACTTGTAAATGACACATGAGGTCATCAATGGATCCAAACGGTCCTTGAAGTTGAAAAGGCTACCGATATACAGTGGGTTTGTAGGTATAATTTTGATTTTCATGCAGGGAGATGACCAGACATAAAAGCGTGAAGTTCCTTATATAAAGTTGTATTGGTGAATAAAAGGAAGGCTAGCATAGAACGGTAATTTAGGAACGTGAGGAGTAGGATGACGTGGAACAAAAATATTATTTAAAAATTTGGAGACATGCTTAAAGAACAACTGGGTGGGAAAGCAGTTGCTGTTAAAATATTTTTGCAAGAACGTGACAAACTATGGCCATCTATCCCGACTTACCCTATATATATATATATATATATATATAATATATATATATATATATATATATATATATATATATATATATATATATATATATCTATATATATATATATATATATATATATATGTATACATATATATACGTAGTATAGTATATATATATATATATATATATATATATATATATATATATATATATATATATATACAGGGTGTTTCGAAATTATTTATTGGTAGTAATAGATGAACTGACGAGGGTAAGGGAAATTTTTACATTCAAACATAAGACAGCCGAGGAAGTGGCTGTCGCTTGCCCAAAGTTTTGTTGACTGATGACGGTAGCGATTTGTAAATAGGACCTTAGAGTGTCTAGCAGAAGTTATGGGGATACAGAAAGTAACAATTTTTCCATACAGTCCTGAAGCTAATACGTTATGTGAATGAGCAAGCAGGAAAATGCTCAAAGCTCTCAGGAAGACTATGGTAGGAAATGATAGGAACTGGGATAGATAATAGATATAGTTAGGCATAACATTAATAGTATGGCCAGTGATTCTATTAAAGTGTGTCCATTCGAAGCATTATTTGTTTGCCAGGCGCGAGGCACATTTGATTTGTTGCCTATACATTATCGTGGGGAAGTTATAATCAAGGCATTAATCTCTACGACAAAGAAGTGCCTCAATGGTGTGATCAGTGTAATCTTGGCTGCCACTTCGATGGCCGCGAGTTCGATTTCCAGGCATTCCACTGAGGGGTGAGAGCTCTGTATTTCTGGTGATAGAAGGTCACTCTCGACGTGGTTCGGAAGTCGCGTAAAGCTGTTGGTCCCGTTGCTGAATAACCACTGGTTCCATGCATCGTAAAAAACACCATACAAACAAAAAAATTTACGGCAAAGGAGAGACATGCTTGTCCCAGCCGTAATCTCGAGGCTAAGACTCGTGAAATGGTAGAAGAAATTAATGGGAAATCATTAGATGTTAAAGTTGCTATTGGAGATAATGTATTCCTGAAATTTAATGTGAGAAATTAATTAAATTATAAGTTAAGCCCAAAGTTTAAGTGTCCTTTTAGAGTTATTGAAGAAAAGAGAGGAAACATAACATATTTGTAGTCTTAGATGCAAAGACAGGTCGGTCTAGGCTGATGCATATATCAAAGATCAAGAAGATGGAAAATGATAAGGTTACATTGCGTAGTTGCATTCTTTTTCTCTATATTTTGCAAATGGATGATGGAATGTGAAATACACAGACCTGTAGAAGTTTTAGATTTTAGTTAATCAGTCTTGTTTAAAATTTTTATCTTTTTCTTCTTTTACTAATATTTCCTTATTATGCTCAACTGCAGTGATTTGGCTCAGATATCGAGGGTCATTGTTGAAATAATGTAATAATTTGGGTGAACTATGTGGGAAAATGCAATGGAGTTGAGCAAATATTATAAGGCCTTTTTGGTGTTGACGAGTTTTCTGGTGGTGAATATCTTTTGGTTATCTGTGGTTTTATGAGCCAAGGGGGGGGGGGGGGGTGATGATTGTGGTTCTTTGTGGCATTATGGCTCTTCGGGTGGTACCAGTTTATTGTGGTTTTGTGGTTTTCTGGTGAGGAAGTTTACTTATAAGGATATATTCACCGCTGTTGATATTTTTTCGTGGAGTGTAGTTCTCTGAGGATTATATCCCACCAAGGCAGTTTCTTTGGTTATATGCATTTGGCGGTATCACAAGTGATTTCCTTTGGGGTATATTTGGTGGCGTTCAAATGGCTTAATATTTAAAGTGAAGCGGTGTATTTCATATTACTGGTTATCGACTGGAGGTGGACATTTTTGGGTACCAGTGGTATCTGTAAAGATTTGTTGGGGATTCCCTAGAGAGGATCAATGAGGATTTGGGGTTAGTTTGAGATTAATGGTGAATTCGGGCCTTATAAGGATAACTAAGCAGGGAATTGTCTCTGTTTGGGGATGTTTTGAATAAACAGGTTGTTGGGTGCTGACAATGTTGTGGTGTCTCGGATGATACCATTGTTGATATTTCCTTTTAGAATTGGATACTCAGCGGTTTTTACTTCCTTTGGGCATTTTAGATGATGATGTCCTATTGTGTGGAATTTTATGGGGTTATTTGTGGATTGCTACTGATGTATATTTATGGCAGTAATATTTTGTGTATGATGCAAACTTCATTTGGTAATAAGGGGTGAAAGAGTTGAATTATTAATTTTTATAAAGGGAAATCTATAACTTTTACGTAGCTGTCTTCTGGATAACATGTTATTATAGAGAGGGGGTAGAATTTATCTTGAGATACATAACATAGAAATGAGATTCGAACATTATATTTTGATGGAGGTTAGTTGGATAAACATTACAGGGTTTTGTTGGTGTACTTGTCAGTTAAGGGATTAATTGTGAGTGATCAGTGACAAAAGTGGTCTCAGAATAATTTCTGGGACAAACCGGGGATCAACGATACTTCTACGATGCGGGTGCAGGATGCACTTGCATGGGAGTCGCGGACTATTTCAAGTTCAGCAACATAGGAGGTAGTTTACGGTTCCTCCATAGGAAGATGGTGGATCTACAGTTTATCAATGAGGGTGTTTAGGATACACCTACAGGGGTACCACGAGGGGGTAAATCCCGCCTACACTGGAGACAATTAGGGTTTCTCAACTAGAGGACAATGGAGGGGACGATTTTTTCTTCGCAGAATACTACAGAGTTCCAGTGATTGCTGTTATGGTGGCGATAATGATGGTCACAATGTGCGTTACAGGGGCCATCAAATTTGGATGCATCCGACGCGGTAGAACACCAACGTCAAAAGTTACCTTGAATCAAGTGACAATAAAAATTATGGGGACACTGGAACTAGAGCAAGCCTAGCATGTCAGGTAAAAAGGTTTTGTTGGTGGATAAGCAGTGTAATAGGCACTGGATACAGTAATAATGAACAAGATTGGAATGCGAAAATAGTAGTGTCCAGTGTTTTGCAAAAGCCTAAACGTATTGGAACGAGACGAGACAAGCCTATACAATCAAAATATTAGCCACCCGCACCAGCGAGATGGTGGGGAATGCAAATGACCTGATTAACCCAGAAAGTTACGCGATTGTGAGGTCAGAAAAATACAAGTGTGTGTGTGCATTAATTCATGCATCAAACAACGTATGTTCATGGAAAGTTCCAGAACATCCCGTACTTAAGCCAGTGCGCCAAATAGGGCGTGTAAATGAGACATGTGAACGCAATTACTTCAGAGTAGAATAGTGTGCATACATTTGTATGTCCATTGGCGTGCAACAATATAATCTCTAGGTAGCAATTTATGGGATCATTAGACACGAACTTTAGTGATGGTCACAAGCTATGTTGAGGAGCCCAGAACATCCATCGATTAAGGTAGAGTGATGAGATGCTGAACATTTAAAACAGTGACAGTTATTTTCAGATGCTCTGATGGGAAGTGCGGTGCGACACTTAATATTATTGATGAACTTTAATATATTACAATTTATTTTAGATTGTGGTTTTTTTACAGATAGATTCGATTTGTCACTACCAAAAATGAATTCCTTATTGAAATTTATTTGGGAAACACTGATGGGTTTATTTAGCAGTGAGGATAGTGTGTAAAAATTCAATAATGGTAAATTTATGATTTTTGGGGATTTAAGGTTTCATTTTCTTTAATTTTCCTGTTAGCTATTTTGGGGAAATCAGGGCTTCATTTTGTATCTCAGAAGTTTGAATTATCCCAGAGTTAATGATTGATTTCAGCTGCAAAGTTGGCCAATCTTGCTTGGAACAAGACAAAGGTATCTCGCGCTATTAGATACTTTTAGTTTTAGGATTTCTCTCCTTTGATTATACAATGTCTATTTTACACTATAACACACACACACACACACACACACACACACACACACACACACACACACACACTATATATATATATATATATATATATATATATATATATATATATATATATATATATATATATATATATATATATATATAATATATATATATATATATATATATATATATATATATATATATATATATATATATATATATATATATATATATATATATATATATATATATATATATATATATATATATATATATATATGGAAACCACCACCTTTTCCAGGAAAACTCTAAAATCAGTTTACTTAAAGGAAAACAACAATGAACAGTATGAACTTGAACAGATGTCTAGAATGCATAGGTCTGATCAGGTATCATCTCAGCGGTTTATCTTTTAACCGTAAAAATATATGGGAGACAGATTCACTAAGCTTCTTTAATATGTGCCAGCTGTATATGTGTGTGTGTGTGTGAGAGAGAGAGAGAGAGAGAGAGAGAGAGAGAGAGAGAGAGAGAGAGAGAGAGAGAGAGAGAGAGAGAGAGAGCGTGATACAAGAACAAAAGCTCCTGGTTCCAGATTTAACTAAAAAATGTTGCAACAGTTTCAGATTTTATGTTTATTACAGAACCAAATTCAATGCTCAGGATAAATCCTAGAAATATAAACATTCTTTTCAGCCAACAAACTTTACCTTAACCTCTGACCTGTGACCTTCAACCGATCTCTCCTAATACCTAATCATCTCATTTATTCGTTTTCACACAACCCAATGAACAGACCAAGGTGGAACAGACAGAGGCAGACAGACGGGCGTACACACAGACAAATGAACGCAAACACTAAGCCTCTTTAGAGGAGGAAAGAGAAACAGGCAAATAAACAAACGGACCGGCAAACCGATATACAACGATATACAGACAGAGAGACGCACAAAGACAAACGTATAATAATCAGAGAAAGTTTGAAGGTAAAAAGAAAAAAAAAATAAAAATAAAAAAGGAGGAAGTCGATTCCTGCTTCCAGCGCTGAATAAAACGATTTTCTCTTTTAATGTTGTTTTCTTTCGTTTTCACAGTTTGCAAAATAAGTTAGTCGTTCTATTTTCACCACAAGATGAAAAAATAAAAAAATATAGTGTTATGGTCACAATGCTGCCTCAGTGAGAAGCCGAACAAATGAAGTTATACAGGCGTGTTTTTATATTATTATATTCCGTCTAAAGTTTTATACACTTATTTTGTGTGATGCTCGAAGCCGAACTATTGTGAATTGCTGCTGCCTGAAGCTACAGAGGCCATTTTGGTGCAAAAAATGAATAAATGAAAAGCGTTATGAATAATTGCTCTGTTCGGATTGTGGAATATAGTTGCTCTTTTTCATCAGGTAATCATGATGACTCTATTACCATATGGCAGAGAAAATATTCGAACAACTGGTTTCTCGCATCAAATGACGGCCAGCATTTTTTCTGTTCATTCTTCACCATACAAGATTTTCTTTATTTTTGGGGGATTAAATATGCTGTTCTCAAGTTATTAAAAATATATACTTTTATTCACTGGAGGAAACTGGCAATTTATTCCTTTGAATTTGTTTAGATATTATTCCAAGTTGTTCCTTGAAAGATTTTGACTTTATATCATCAAATTCTCTTTTATTTATACACAGGGCGTAAATAACTTTCTTTTCATGCTAGAAATATACTGAATTGAAGAAGGCATAATGTGACACTTCGGACTTCCTAATTCCTCTGCCAGTCTCCCGGGATTTCTAGATGTCTTGCAAATATCCTCTTAACACATGACTTTCATATTCATTGGTATGATATATAAATTATACAGCAGCACATTTTTCTTAATGGTCTTTAGTTATATAGGAACCACGAAAATAGAGCCTCTTCAATACCCCATTTACAATGCAAATACAATTACCTATAACAATAATAAAAAAGTTTTTAAACAAAGCAGATAATAATAATGATTTTTTTTCAGAAGCTGGGCACCGTTTCGGTTTGGTGGAGTCAGTCACTGCTTTATTATTCCTTTAGTGTTACTGTTTGGTTCATCGTTAAGTTTTTCTGCCTCCTTCACTTGTGTCGTGTTACTCTTCTACTTGAACCTCTATTGAAATCATAGGTGTTCTAAATTAATGTAGTGCTGCCTGGTTTCTTTTATATGCAATATTTAGTATTGGTATAAATATTATCATTACAATTATTATCATTATTATTATCATTAGAAAAATGGCTGTTGGTTTTTAGTTTTTTCTTTATTCATTAACTGAAAATCCTCTCATTAATGAATATCTATGAATTGAAGAACAGAAGAAAAGATGCTTTTCTTTCAGTGTGAGTCGTTCATTTCCACCAGCCTTTATTCTCTTTTCCGTATGTAACCAACTTGTTTTCGATATGTTGCCACCAACATGTTTGTGACACATTTCACGGCAGAGTGGTCGAATCCTACATCACATAAAATTCAACATCACATAGAATCAAAAGAATTCCTTCCCGGTCAGCATGTGAATGGGTGACCGATAATGAATGCCCAATGCCCATGGCACAAAAGTTTCCATAACCATACAAGAGGACATAGGACCCGGGCTAGCATCCCCATCCTAAAATTCAACAGCCTTTACTGTCCTCGT
>NC_087212.1:81328813-81338813 GCF_015104395.2 Macrobrachium nipponense | reverse complement strand
GCAATTTGCCAGGAGTAAATCATTTACCACCTGCGATGGATCGATGACAGATCCATCTTTTGCAAGTGCATTATCTGCAACGAGGCGGGGCGAATTGACACAATATTAATGCAGTTCTGCTCCCGAGTGCAGGGGACGGGACCTGGTCGTTGACGGCTGCCTTTCTAAACATCTTCAGGGGATGCCGAGTCTGGGCAGCGTTTCTGGTAGAAAAGAATCCGACGAGAGAGAGAGAGAGAGAGAGAGAGAGAGAGAGAGAGAGAGAGCTTAGAAGCCTGCAGGTACAGTGCAAAGCATCATCAGATATAAGAGAAAAGTGAAAGCGAAGTTTTCCTTCTTTTTTGAGACCTCAGACTTCCTGGTAGAAAGTGTAGAAAGTGAGCAATGAGGATGAGAAGAGGAGTTACAAGGACCAGGATGTCTAAAACACTTATTAGTCCATCCGAGGAGACATCGTACGCTCACTTATCTCTTGGAACAGGTTTTACTGTTTATTCACAGTGTCCTATTTATTTTGTTTAATGTGGTTTGAAACTCTTCCTCGCTGTTGTTATTTACAACTTCTGGTGGTAGTTTATTCCATATGTCCCATATCTTGTATACAAAGAAGTTCCCATGATGGGATGTATTGTATCTCTTCAGTTCTATTTTCCATCCATTATTCCTTGTCTTGTTTTCGTTTAACGTAAATACGTTATGGTCTACTGTTTATGCCTTTCCGTATTTTGATTGTTTCGCTCCTCTATTAGGAGGAGAGAAAATTAGAGGGGCAGAGAGGAGAGAAGAAGAAAAACGGAGGAAAATGAGGAGGAAAAGGAAGGAGAAGGCGAGATGGTCACGGATTTATTCACTTTCTAAAATTGCTTTCTTTCTCGCCTCGATCTCTTTTTACCTGAGGAATCACTGCATCAATTGATGGCATTGATTTTCTGTCGATTTCTTAAGTCAATGAATTTCCCTTAATTCAAATAATTTACTTTGATTGATTATATAAGTGCTGTTGGTAACAATAAAAAAAACAGAACTTGAAAATTTTATTTTAATCTTAATTTATATTATTAGTTGAATATTTAATGACTCATTTCTCAATCTTAGTACCTTTGCCTTACTGCCTTTTGTTTGATGTTTTCATACTTTGTTTCACCTGTACTTTTTTTACACATACACATACACACAAACACAAACACAAACACACGCACACACGCAAACACACACACATACACACACACACACACACACACACACACATATATATATATATATATATATATATATATATATATATATATATATATATATATATATATATATATATATATATATATATATATATATATATATATATACTATATATATCATATATATATATATATATATATATATATATATATATATATATATATATATATATATATATATATATATATATATATATATATATATATATATATATATATATATATATATATATATATATATATATATATATATATATATATAATATATATATATATATATATATATATATATATATATATTCACATAAATGTGGATTTGTCTCCATTATTATCATTATTATTATTATTATTATATTATTATTATTTTTATTATTATTATATTATTATTATTATTATTATTATTATTATTATTATTATTATTATTATTATTATTATTATTATTATTATTTATAAAGGGAAAAGTTAACACGGAAATGGCTGAAAAGAGCCGTGAACTTACAAAAAGGCTGCTAAGTTTCTACAGAATCAAGACTAAGAAATAAATAAAATACCTATATTTAAACAAACAGGTAGCCATATAAAGACGTTAGGATAATCATCATTCATGATATTATTTTCAATGTTCTAATTCAGTATGGCAAACATATAATTATTCTATACCTTCTCATCAACGCCATTCTTTCCAGGGAGGGAAACTAAAACCTCTTATTTTCTGAAAACTGAAGAGACCCAAGATTTAGATTCATTATTAACTGAGGAAATTCAAAAGGGGGTCAGTCTTGAAACCCCATCCACACTCCCACGAATCTACCCACACCTCCACACACCCACCATCCCATACATACCCCACAAACCAACCACCTACGCCCCAAAAATGACACTAATTATATACGTAGGGTAGACAACTTTGCCCCAGTTAGTAGTGAACTGCTCATATAACAATGCAGCGGTTTTATGGGTCACATGGGCATAAAACATCGGCCTCACAGACTATTAAGATATAAAAGCAGCCAACCAGACTGACACGGAATAAGAATTTATATAAAATACAGTAAAAGTATGTCACGACGCTTGGAAAAAAAAATAAGGTGGTCAACTAGGAATGTGAGTTCATATAAGCTGCTGCGAATTTTTAGAATATTGTTCAGTCGAACACACTGTAATGGAATGCGAGGTAAATAT
The DNA here is from genome assembly GCF_015104395.2 of Macrobrachium nipponense. Lineage (NCBI taxonomy): Eukaryota > Metazoa > Arthropoda > Malacostraca > Decapoda > Palaemonidae > Macrobrachium > Macrobrachium nipponense. The sequence goes on along the minus strand of NC_087212.1, from coordinate 81,336,393 downwards.
CGAGCAGTCGATTCAGACTGACAAATTTACTAAAACAAGTCAACAGACAATAATGGAATCGCAAAGGCGAATGTATTGGTCACTGGGCTGTACAATTAAAACGAGCCTTCACCGTTACTACATAGGCATAAAATAAATACGCAGAATCTCTCCGTCTCAACACGTAAGATAAAATGTACGGTAATAACTGCCTTATGACTTAAAATGTGGCGTTACAAAGACGCAAAAATCATCGATTTCCGTGGCTCTTTATAAGGAAAAAAAAAATGGCTCACACGTCTCCCAGTTCGGTTTTTTGTTGTATAAATAATAACGCAATTGATGGCCAGCGCACACTCTCCCTTTTCCTATTGCCTCATTACCTAGCTCCTTGTCGTGGGAAATAGACCTAGAAGTACATGGGCAAACAATCCACCTCTTATCGTGGGGTGGGCCAGATGCCGAGTCACTTGCAAGACGGCATACTAGAGGGGTGAATCGTGGGTAATGACCGCAGACCCAAACACAGCTGGCCTGTTCGTGTGTGCGCATTTCCTATCTACCTCACTGGATAAAATTTTATTGTTTATTTTAAATGAATTTGCTTTTATTACCATAGAAAAATATTCTCTTTATTCAATGACTTGCACAAGATTATTTCCTATATTGTTACATAGGTGTTGGGACAACATTTCTTACGAGAAGGGAAAAGGAACATGTGAATGCATGGGAGGCCTGAGGTAGTACCTGGGATTTCTGTCTACTCCCTCCTAAGAGGGAACCCATTCGAAGATTAGCTTCAACATCGTTGTTGCCTGTTCTTGCCTACCCCTAATTTCATGCCACAGGAGGCAGAAAACATGCAAGAGAGAGAAAGGAAAAATAAGGTGACTCACTCTGTGAACACTAAACCCCGCAAAATTCATTATTTGTTCGCTAAAATAGAATCCAACTCAGAGCAGTCTTATGCCTAACTGATTTAATACCTTGCGATACACATTTTTTTTAGCGATTTGTTTCTTTTACAAAGGAATCTGACCCTGTTCCTTGTTAATCATAGAACTTTTCCAAGCTACCTTGCTTCATGCATAGCACAGAAGACTAATGGTTAGTGATCAAAACTTCTCTCTCTCGTTGCTAAATATGGCATGCATGTAATTCTAAACTTTCCTAATTCTAGCTGAAAAATGGCAGTTCAAGTTGGTTTTCCCTAACAATAAATACCTAAGCTTAAAAAAAAATGCTCTTACCTTGCTATTGGGTTTCTCTTTCTTCCTTTTGCTCTTATGAGCTTGTGGTTCTGGGATTTCAGGTTCATTTTTCTTTTGAAAATAACTTTAACATTGACACTTTACTGAAAAAATTCTGGTAAAAAGGTTCGGCACTTCCGTAAATCAAGACACGATGGACTGAAACAATAAACGTTCTGGCTCTGACTGAGGGCCAAATAAAATTCAAGGGAGAATCGTAAGGAAACTCGAAGGGTTAAATTTCCAGGGGATATATTTACACTTAACGTTAATCTGCTAATTTAGGGCGCCAGCAAGGACGCTAATGACCCTTCAAGCCCGTACTAGGAACAATAGCTTGGAGCAATAAACAAGTGGCTATAAATTAATGCCTAATAAAATTCCCCTTCGGTGAAGCATATATGAAAATATATTAATTCCGAGGTAGAGTGAATTAGATATTAAAGGACATTTGTTGCTCAATGTATGTATATGAATCACGGTAATGTGATATGAAACTTAATTAATTACTGGCTACGTGCTGTCATAAAAGCAACTACAACACTAACCGAGGGTCTGAGGTGGGTTAATCGCTGGCTTCCCAAATGCAGTGAATACCTTGAGCCGCCCGAAAGGTAATTTTGAGGGTGAGAGACGGCATTTAATTTATAGGCCTCTTGCGGTGCTGGAGGTGGGAGAGGGTAAAAGCTTCACTGCACGTTCCTGGATTTGTATGGTGTCCTTGGGTTTCGCGCCTGGGCGCCACCAATTCTAATTATCACCTAAATTTAAAATTCCCCTTCGGTTAAGCATATATGAAAATAATATTAATTCCGAAGGTAGAGTGGAATTAGGATATTAAAGGACGTTTGCAGCTCAAGTATGTATATGAATCACGGTAATGTGATATGACATATATATATATATATATATCATATATATATATATATATATATAATATATATATATATATCTATATATATATATATATATATATATATATATATAAAGTATAGGAGACTTGTAGGAGGAAGTACATCTCAGGTGGTCCTTAAAATACATTTATTACAACGTTTCAAAACACAAAGGTTTCATTTTCAAGCTGTAAAGACATAAAACAATAAAATTAATATTAAAAGCACTAAATTACAAATAAAAGACATAATACAATATAAAAGACATGATAAAAAAAAATATAAACTAGTTAGCAGAACCAACCATCAAGAAAGAAAGGAAGGACATAAGTCAGAAGGAACAAACCAGAAATGGCCGGCAACAGCTCACGTTAGGTAAAGAGTTGTCGAGGAAGACTGCGTGTTCAATTGAGGAACAAGCTGTTTAATAAACAAGGACTCCAGAATTGTCAGTAGTTTGCCATTCGGTGCCCGTCCCAATATTTCAAAATCTTTGTATTGTATATTCAGCTTGCATTTATTAGCGCGTTGTCTGATATTAGAAAATTCAGGATTAGCAAGTTTGTTACCAGTTCTATAGCTGGGACTATGGTATCAGAACAGATAGGGTGATACATGTAAATAGACCAGACGTGACGTTGATTGACAAAATCAAGAAGAAAGTATCAGTCATTGATGTCGCAACACCATGGGACACCAGAGTTGAAGAGAAAGAGAGGGAAAAAATGGATAAGTATCAAGGTCTGAAAATAGAAATAAGAAGGATATGGGATATGCCAGTGGAAATCGTACCCATAATCATAAGAGCACTAGGCACGATCCCAAGATCCCTGAAAAGGAATCTAGAAAAACTAGAGGCTGAAGTAGCTCCAGGACTCATGCAGAAGAGTGTGATCCTAGAAACGGCGCACATAGTAAGAAAAGTGATGGAATCCTAAGGAGGCAGGATGCAACCCGGAACCCCACACTATAAATACCACCCAGTCGAATTGGAGGACTGTGATAGAGCAAAAAAAAAAAAAATAAATAAATAAATAAATAACTAATAATAATAATAATAATAATAATAATAATAACCATAACAATAACAATAACAACAACAACGACAACAACAACAACAAAACAACAACAACAATAATAATAATAATAATAATAATAATAATAATAATATAATAATAATAATAATAATAATAATAATAATAATATATAACAGGCGGGGTGGTTTACAATTGGTGGGTCGGTTATTTGTCTTAACTGTAAACCACCCCACCTGCTACATACTAATACCTGTGCATCATGTATCTCAGTAATTAATAATAATAATAATAATAATAATAATAATAATAATAATAATAATAATAATAATAATAATAATAATAATAATAATAAGTGATAAGGCAAAGGATAAAAATCATAGAGTAAGCCAAGGTAATTTATATATAACGACCCCGTTTCGTTAAGTCAGTGAGCTCGATAAAAAGAATGCCCTTTCCACCCCGGTTCTCTACTATACCAAGATTTTCTAAATAATCATTGGTTGGGGACGAAATGTCTGTTATTCATAGTCTCCCATGAATGGATATCTTGAAAAGGAATATAAATGTATATGTTTTGATTGTAATAATGATCGCTCTCCACCTCCCTTGCTAATTGGTCGCTCCATAAGTTATCAGTCAGTTGTAACAGCAAAACAGGTGATAAACCAAACTAATGCTAGCTAATTTTCAAGTTCTCTTCTCCCTCCTGTGTCAACATATGCGAATTGGTTCTGTGACCAACCCTTTGTCAATACAACAAATTACGACGATGTTTTTTCGCTATGAAATGTGCGCAGCTGCCTCCCTCTGACAAGCCTTCCTCTTAATTAAATGCATAATGAGGTGACACATCATTTGCATATTATCTTGGAGGCTGCCAAAGTAACTCCCTGCAATTACTTCCGGTCTCTTTCCATAGAGGTGAGATGAAACCAAAAATTCATTCTGCACGTGGATGTAATTTCGAAGAGAGAGAGAGAGAGAGAGAGAGAGAGAGAGAGAGAGAGAGAGAGAGAGAGAGAGAGAGAGAGAGTTGCTTTTTTGTCACGCTGATGGATAAATAAAATCATTTATAAATTTACATAAACTACGTTTATTATAATGTCATTCTACTGATTCCTATTCCATTCTGATATAAAATCGTATCGTTAAAGGATCAATGCAGTTTCAGTATTTGATATAATTTTACATCGCAGCATGAACTTCCTTGTTGGAGAGTGGTTTACGTGCTAACCTACCTATTCGGTAATCCGAGTTCGGTCCCTGCCCTGCCAACTTGGAATTAGAGGAATTTATTTCTGGTGGTTAGAAATTCCTTTCTTGATAAAATGTGGTTTGTTCCAACAATAAGCTGTAGCTCCCATTGTTAGGTAACCAATTGGTTCCTGGCAACGTAAACAAATCTAATCCTTCGGACCAGCCCAAATAGAGCTGTTAATCAACTCTGTGATTTCGTTAATATAAAATATACTTACATCACAGCAGTATATAGGGAAAAAAACATAAACTCAGAGAAAAGATAGATCATATAAAATATAATTTTAATTAAAAAAGGTAATTTGATAAATAACTATGATAATAGTGATATACCATTATTCTCATGCAATCAATTTCATTTTTATATCGTTTTGTTGAAACGATTTCTGAATTAAGAAAGGTAAACCTTAAACTCTTTGTCTAAGAAAATTAATGAATTAACGAATTGACAAAAAGAACTAATTGTAGTGGCTTATCCTGACAACCAAACAATTAAAACTAATTAGTAACTATGGAAAACTTGTCCAAAAGTATAGAACTAAAATAGGTAATACCATAACAATATGTATAGGTTACATATTTACACTGTCTCTTACTGGCCTATGAAAAATGGTTAGAAGACGAATGTGGTGAGCTATTCTATTTGTTGACATAAAATTTTGAAATAGTAATGTCAAGACGAGAGCAGAATGTCTTCGGATTTGCCGCCTAAGGTCCCTTGACTAGAAGTTTTTGTGTATACGCCTGTTCCAGTGGGCGGAACCAGTGAGTAATAATTTCTATCTTTTGAGATTAGTTGCTTCTTGGATAAAGGGGAAAATATAGAAAGAAGAAAACACTGTTATGTGTAGATCACAAATTATGAAATAAATGATGTTACGTTACGAACTCTTTTACTTGAACTTTTCATATCACAAGAAACTTTGAAATATAGACACAGAGTAGTAAGTGACACTTTTCCTCAATTATCAGTTTTTTTTTTTATAGTATTATTATCACTATTGATTAGGTCCTTCTGTCTTATGCGCCGGTATAATAAACCCCTTTTAATCTCATGTTTGATTTATGAGAATTATTATCATTTGTTTCTGTGGACTCATTTATAAAATCCACTGCTATTTCAGTTATGATGTGTGTTAATAAGAGCCATATTTTATTTGACAGGAACTCTGTCGATTTGGCGTATGTGAGTCGAATTATTACCGGTTTTGATAAGCCTTAATTGTGTATTTAACGAAAGGAAGAGATGCTACTTTTGCTATGTGACTATTTAATTTGCGGTACAAATCTGCCGGAGTTTAGAGAAAGAAGGGTCTCTCATTTGTCTGTTCATTTGTGGGAATTGTTCAGTTGCACGGACTATGTACTAAACTGTCCATTTTCTACGTGTCGAGCTCCGATGATACTGTTTAAACAGTCTGTTTTCTGTGTCGAGTTTTAATGAAAGAAATTCGATTTTTGTTTGATTATCTTAATCTACCTGCTCTCGTGATCATTAGAGTCTTGCTTATCTTTTGGGAATAAAGTTTATTACTGTAGTTCAGAGTTTAATTCCTTGCCTAAACTAATTCTTGCAAGTGTCGTGTGTGTTGCTCAGAGATTTCAAGATTGTATGCTACCATGTAAAGTGTTATTGCCTTCAGCATTCTTTGCATATATATATACATACATACACACACACACACACACACACACACACACACACATATATATATATATATATATATATATATATATATATATATTGAACGATTTCGAAAGGGCTAAATATCTGGTTACTGCACTTACCAATCCATAAATATTACCTCACCACAGCCAGACAGCTGAACCTTCATCACAGGTTAAATACGACTGAACACTCTAAAGGCAACAGTGATCCCTTAAACAACTTACCAGCATTGCAGAAAATCAGACTAAGTTCTATAACGCAGGTGCGAGGTAATCTTATATGTAACTGAATTAATGAAAGGGCATCACTCCATCCACAACTTTAAAAGTCTAAGTATTTCCCTGATTTCAAAAGTCTAAGTACTTCCCTGGTTCTAACTCACTTCAGTTAAATTGAAGGAAAACAGCTCAATTACCACTCTAAGATTCTACCTAAACAAAATTAAATATACTGGTGAAAAAGAAAAAGCCGATAAAAATCTTAAATACAAAAATTTATTATCAAATTCAAATTTTATAAGTGAAATTAATCATCTCAGGAATATTATTGTTGCTTGAAAACAACACAAAATTTAATCACTTCTTGAATTAATTATTAAGTAAAATTAAATCAAAATTAATTTATTGCTAAAATCAAAATCAACAAAATTAATTAATTTAATCCAATTTTAAAATTGTTAGGTAATAACTAAAATTTTGAAATTAATTCACAAGTGCTAAACAACACTAAAACTTAAAGGAATTCTAGGTAAATGTACATTAATTCACAAGTGGTAAATTCAATTAAATATACAACGATTAATTAATGAAAACAATTAAGTTAATCAAATTCTGAATGCAAATGAAACACAGAAAAGTGTGTAAAATATCAAAATTGCAAAAAGAAAGCATTAATACACAGAATGAAAAAAAACACACGTCAACAAGAAAAATGGATAAATGCACCAAAATTCACATCAATAAGAAAAATGGATAAATTCACAAAAAAAAATCACAAACAAACAAACATAAAACATAAAAATTTGCAATGTGTAAAAATTTAAATTGTTTCACCAAACCTTTAGCATTTATAAAAGTTGCAACGTTTTAAATTTAATAACACACTACCTTGGTACCAATTATGTTTTTTCTGCTGCAGCTAGCTCCAAAATTTCACCATTCACAATCTTCAAAAAACAAAAGGCACCTTTACACACTTGTACAATGTTGCTCAGATTCCACAATAAGCACTAAGTAATACTAAATAACTAAGAAATACGAAATGCACAGGTTATGAGTGATCAATCATTAATTATAAAATCTTTACGTTAAGGTAAAATAAAAAAAAATAGCGCGGTAGAGAGGGAGAGAGAGGATCTCTTCATGCCCAGTGTTCAAAGTTCGTAATGAACTTTCTCTCTCTCTCTCTTGTATGGGCGAGACATGAAGCCCTGACGGGATCAAATCATTTTGGACCTGAAGTTCAGCTATTTTCATAAAAATTCTCGTTCAAAACA
>NC_087212.1:81323813-81326313 GCF_015104395.2 Macrobrachium nipponense | reverse complement strand
GAATTTAATCCACTGTCAGGACTGTGCGAATCTTCTCTTCTTCAAGATGGAAGAGGTACTGGAGAAGCTAGAAGGAGCCTTGACCCAGCTGAAAGGTAAGCCAATGGTTATGTTCCAGCTCTATATATTTTTTTTATGATACATAATCTCGACATATATATATATATATATATTATATTATATATATTATATATATCCATATATATATATATATATATATTAAAGATAAAGTAAGCCATTAGTCAAATCTAATTCTTTAGCCATTCATGATGTTTATTCATTTTTATTTCACCTGTCTCACTTTGCAGTCATCTTGGGCCTGCTACCTTTTATTCAAGCACACTTTCATTTTAGGCTCCATTTGCCTTTATTTCCAAAAAGGTGTCTCTGGGTAGGATGATTAGATACACATTTGGTCATTTATTTGTACAAGAAATGTGTTCCCCTGATCCTTTACATTTTCACTTTTTTCTCAATTTCCTCTTCGTAATCCATCCTGGTTGAAGAAGGGGAAGTCCTGAAGGATTGTTTTTCTTTGTCTTGTGGACTGGATCCACAATATTGACTTGCTTACTTCTGAAAAGTTTTTATTGATTTTTTTTATGTCATTACAGTTTTTTGTTGGCATGAAATATGTGTGCGTAATGAACGTCATTCATTATTGATTATATGCTGGATATTTTACTCTATATTGAATGCTGATTCCTTTTTTATTATCAACTCTAGCAATACGAAACCAATCTCTGACTTTTAGCTTAATTTCTGGAAAGTAGGTTCATTATGTTTTCCTTATATATTCTATACCCCAAGACAGGTCTCACGACCCTGGGTATCATACCTGTATGGATGACCCGGAACTAAGAGTCGTAGATAATTCTAAGCTTCAGGATTTGCTTCCTTCTCATTTGGTTGCAGCTATAGCACAGTTCAAGCACTGGGCATATGAGTTTGCTGCAGAACGGGGCTTCTCCTGTGTTAGCAAGAGAATAGTAAATATGATTGTCCGATTTGCAGAGAATCCTATATTTGACAAACAAAAGTTTTGCTAAGTGCTCTTGTTTACATGGTAGGTCAGCCGTTGAACTTTCTATTATATGGCTATCTACAGATACCAAATGTGTCAGCCAAGATTTCAAATAATGCACTGGATCTGATTATAAATGGTGTTTCAACCATTTAGGAGGACCAGTCTGTGGTGTAGCTAGAAAGGCCAAACTTCAGTTTTCCACAAGGTTTCTGCTACATTTTTTTTCGTTTTTATATGCAAGACTGTATTGAAAAAACATGACCATCACACAATAATTATTGGTATTACCTTCAACTTATAATGTTCGTTTCCACAACAGCTAAAGATCTTTTCGTCTCATGCTACCAGAAATCAAAGGTTTTGTTCAATAGGCTGCTTCAGAACTTGCATTTCTGATATAGCCAGATCTTTCTTCTCCTATCTTGGTGTCTGCAGTTTGCTACGTGTTTTTTTCAGGTTTGAAAAATCTGTGTCTACTGTTTTTACAAAATTTGGTATTTTACTCTTAAAGTTGTCTACAAATGCATCTGTGTTCGTATCTGACGGTTTCCAGGGTCTTCTTCACCATTCTCTGGAAGTTGCAGTTTCATTTTCCACAGGGAACCTCGGTTATAGTTCCTTCATTCCCTACACCTCAAGAGCCAGTGTGTGTGTGAGCTACTCGCTTGGCAGAATTTCCACAATCCCACTTTGTTGCAATTTTATGTCGTCACCCATCCCTGTACCAGGAGCCTTCTGTTCCTTGTAGTGTCAAGCCATGAATTGGTCATTATAGCAGTTTTTTTATGCTGGTTTTCGTGCTTTAAAATAATTTGACAAATTTCCAGCACACTTACCTTTGCCTGCTATTTTTGTTTTAATTGATTTCTGTTTTAATTCTGTTTTTGTATTTTTATTATTTCTTATCTCTGTTTTTTTTGTGTGTCCTGTGTCACATACCTCAACAACAGATGAAGAGAAAGGATCAGAGTAGGTCAAGGCCGCTTGATGTCTGTTTTTATCACTCTAAATCTAATGAGTGCAAAAGAGACTTTGCACACTCTAGCGTATATTTCAATGGAAATATAAACAATTGTTTGTATTTCCATTGCAAGAGAATCAGGAACATATTGCAGAAAAATTTTAAGGAAAATCTTATGTTTTACCTCCAAATATTTTGCTCTGCTACATAGCAAGGAAGGAACAGTTCATTTACAGACAATATCTACTAGAAGGGAAATCAGAGGGTAGTTTTCGTTTACATTAGAAGGATTATTCAGAGTTATTCTGCCTCAAAGAGAAGATCAACCTAATGTTGATTTCTGGTGACTACAACGGAAGCTGACAGTAACCCACGTTCTTATCTGAGCAATCAGTTTGAATAATTTTGGCCGAAGACGAAGAAGACTCCCATATAATGATGTCACAAGGCCTTGAAGGGTCTTTTCTGAAACCTTTCCACCAAAGCTCCTCTAGTAAATGGATTCCGCTCTC
>NC_087212.1:81286313-81321313 GCF_015104395.2 Macrobrachium nipponense | reverse complement strand
CAAAATGGAAATATACAACTTAAATCAGCCTTGCGGGTTTAAGTAAAATACATACATCAAAACAGCTTTAAGCAAGAGGACTAAATACCAGGTCCTCAACGAGCCACAAGGCACCCTACAGCTAAACATCTAAACCCTACTAGAAATTCATAGTTTACATCAGACAGCTTTCTCAAAACCTTCCAAGGTCCCTTATACCTTGGCTTGAGAAAGTTGTCAGAGTCTGTACTTAATACCAAAACCAATTCCCCGGGCAAAAACGAACGTACCTTTATTTTTTTGTCAAAATTAATTTTCATGATGGCTTGGGAAGAAGCCAAATTCTGTCGTGCAAACTTCCAAGCCATAGATAGCTTTCTCCTTAAGGTTTCCACAAACTCACCCACATTCACCTCTCCTCTTTGTCCAGACTCAATCACCTCATGGACTATCTCCAGAGGACCACGTACCTTGTGACCAAATACCAACTCAAAGGGAGCGACACCGGTGGACGAGTTTGGGTGATTCCGTATGGCAAAGAGAGCAAAGGGAAGCCCTTTATCCCAATCCTCTCCTTGCTCGTAACAATATTTCTTTAAGACACATTTAAGGGTCTGGTGAAATCTTTCCACCACACCCTGACTCTCTGGATGATAGGGCACGCTGGTAATGTGCTGAATGGCCAGTTCAGCACACTTACCCCGAAATACCCTACTTGTGAAATTAGTTCCACAATCAGACTGAATAGTACGAGGCAAACCATATCTAGAGAAAAACTCTATGAGTTTCTCAAACACTGCACGAGAAGTAATTCTCCTCAGAGGGAATGCATCAGGAAACCTAGAAGCTCTGTCCATAACTGTCAGGAGATGGGTAAACCCTGACTTAGTCCTAGGTAAAGGCCCAACCACATCAATCACCAACTCCACAAAAGGTTCTCCAATTGCTGGAATCGGATTTAAAGGGGCTTTTGGAATTGGTTGATTTGGTCTTCCCATCACCTGACATGCTTCACAACTATTTACAAACCGTTTTACTGAAGACTTTAAGCCTGGCCACCAAAAATGTTTAGCTAACCTACTAAAAGTTTTGCACACACCAAAGTGGCCAGAAAAAGAGTCTTCATGTGCCAATTTCAAAACTGAATCTCTGAACTGAGTAGGGACCACTATCTGCTCATTTCGAGAAGTTATATCAAGGGCATGAGAGGAAGGGCGACTAACTCTATATAACACACCTTTTATAACACAAAATCGTGGTCTAGTCAAATCACTCGTATCACCCAGTTCAAAATTGAACTCTTCCTTCTGAGCTTCAATAAACTTTGAATGATCCCAATCAGGTTTTAATAACTTACCAAAAAGCTTATCACTACTACTAACTACAGACCCGGGTCTTTCTACTTCTACAGCTAAACTACTTAATTGTAAATCATCATCATCATCATCATTTAACAAATTTGCTGCCTTTGCAGCAGCTCGTGTTGTTAAGGCCACTGGACAAGCATTCAAAGACAATATTGGAAACAATTCACGTCCCTTGTCATCCAAAATGTCATTACCCAGTATACCATCTATGCCTCGGATTGGTAGGCTTTCTACAACAGCTAATTCTGTCTTCCTATTATAACCAGGGAAGGACAATTCCACCTCAACCAAAGGTGCCGATACCATCGTGTTCGGGAAACCTCCCAAAACCACAAAATCACCTGAATTATTAACTAGGCCCTTCAAAGATTCCTTCAGTACCAGAGACCGAGCAGCCCCAGTATCCCGCAAAAACTTCACCTTTAGGGTTTTTGATTCGGTAATCAATTTGCCAAGCCAAATATACTTATCATAAAGTCATAAATCCCCACAAGATAAAGAACCAACATTTTCCCCCATGCTACAACCATCATTAGCCACCAACACTGGAGGATTCTCAACCTGAGACTTATTAGACACAGGGTTATTCGATATTAGAACTACCGGATTATTATTGTTCCTTTGGAGGTACCTCCTTCTGGCGCTACACTGTGCTTGAAAATGTCCTGGTTCATTGCACCAGAAGCAGGTCCGTCTTACTCTATTACCGTTACCAGAAGTTAACCTATTACTTTTGGAGAAGACCCGAGTGTAAGATCCACTTGAGCCCTCTCCCTAAGCATCTCCAGTCTTTTTCTTATGCACATTCCCCTGGACACGATTATCTCCCACACCACCTGGTTTTTTTTTATAATTATTTGACTTAACAGGCTGAAAATTAACTACAGATCCGAGATTACCTGACCCGGCCCGATGAGTCAATACAAATTCATCCGCTATCTGGGCAGCCTTACCCAAACTGACTGCTTTAACCTCTTTAAGATAAATTCTTAATTCCCTGCTAAAAGCCTTTTTAAACTCTTCTAGCAACATAAGCTCTCTCAAGGAGGAGAAGGAGACTACTTGGCAACTCTTAAGCCAGTCGTCAAACTGCTCCTCCTTGAGACGAGCAAATTCCACAAATGAGAGAGAGACAGGTTTAGTAAAATTATGGAACTTTAGGCGATAGGCCTCCGGAACCAAGTTGTAAGCCTTAAGAACTATTGCCTTAACCTTATTATAGTCCCTAGCTACACCTTCATCTAAAGCATTGTATACCCGAATTGTCTTGCCCACCAGCCTGCATTGAATCAAGACTGTCCACATCTCTGGGGGCCGAGACAACCGGGTAGCCACACGCTCAAACGCCTTAAAAAATTCTGGGACGTTTCCCTCGTCAAATACAGGGACCAATTTCAACGCTGCCCCTATGTTAAATTTATCCCGAGAGGACCCAGTGGGAGTACTAAAGTGATTTGGCGAACCTCTCAACCTAGCCATTTCCAAGTTGATTTTAGCCATAGCCAACTCATGCTTCCTCGCCCTCTCTTTCTCCTCAAACTCTAGTTTCATCAACTCTATTCTTTTACAAATAACATCATATTCACTGTTCTCCTGGGACTTTACAGGCTGTACCGGAGCTACCTCAACATGGACAGAATTCTCTGGCAAAAATGGGTTCAATGATACTTCAGGTTTTGAAGGAAAATTAGCGTGTCCTTCAAAAGGGTACCAGTCCCTAGGGGGGATTCCTCAAAATAATGAATAACCAGGATTTACACTCACACTACCTTCTTGCTCTTCATCACTACTAGCAACACTATCAAATTCCGCAACTAAACGCTCACCCTCAGCTAGGCCCTGAGCTGCCCTGTTTTTTCCAGCCTCTAACAAACATGCCTTTGTCTCAGCTGCCTTAAATGGTATTCCCAGCCAACGAGCACAACTTACTAGATATTCTTTGTTCAAAATAGATAAGTGTTTTAAGCAATCTGCTGACCCTAAAAATTCAGCGGGGTCAAAAATAAACTCCTCCATGATCATCAACCAAAACAAAGAGGGGGGAAGGTAACCACCTACTCAAAATAAATACTGCCAAATCCCCCAAAGTGCTGTGCCGCAAACCAAAAACACAGAGTACACCTGTGTACGATCCTGTCACGGTCGCCAAATTGTTACAAACCTCTGGGGTTCTAGTACAGGTTCTTAGGTACTTTATCTTGCTAGGATCGTAGACAGTATATGCAACCCATGTTCAAGGAAAGCAGACACAAAAACACTCCAAAAAAACTTAACAGTATTTATTACAAAATGGAAATATACAACTTAAATCAGCCTTGCGGGTTTAAGTAAAATACATACATCAAAAAAGCTTTAAGCAAGAGGACTAAATACCAGGTCCTCAATGAGCCACAAGGCACCCTACAGCTAAACATCTAAACCCTACTAGAAATTCAGAGGAGGAGAACAAATGTTTCATAAATCAGTGAGGATCCAAATATATGCCGGCCAAAACTATCCTAAATAATAAAAGGCTGAAGGAAGTGGAAGATATCAAAACTAGGAAAACCTTAAATTTACCTACCTAGCCATATAACTAAAGATATGGAATACTATCCACCAATAAGTAATAAACAATAATGACAACAATAAACTTATAATATAAACAAGTAAAAAACTATGACAAAATATATGTATATATATATATATATATATATATATATATATATATATATATATATATATTATATTATATATATATATATATATATAATTATGTACTGCAAGTACACTGACAGTTCTAATCCTTATGTTGGGGATGAACAACTGAAGACGGGTCGAACTAGGAGTCCATAGCGAGCACCCAAACTGCTACTAAAGGGATGGACACGATCGCCAGGACAAAAGGGGTATAAGGCTCCTCGAAGGAAATAACAGCTATACTGGTCTTACCTGGTGATTGCCTCCCTACCGTATCTCCCAGAGCCAGCGTCACCCCCAGAAAACATCCCCGAAAAGAAAAGCAGAACGACGAAGGCAGAAGTAGCAGGTGAATCCGTAATTAGTACCGGGATCCAGCGACAGTACCAATTTCCCGTGGGCTCCTCCGACGGGAATAAGGGGTAATACGAGAAGTCACAAATAGCATACGCTTCTGCGGAACCCCGTAAAGCAGGACACTATGGTCGCAAGTAAGCGAAGAGCCGTGATCTACAGCACCAGTGTCGCAGGTGACTAAGACACCTACAAACGGTCATGAGGAAAGATTCCAACAGCGCCGTTTCCAAAATACACTGCCAAAAGGTCGTCCACCAATAATCCAAAAAAGCTGCTCAAGGAGATGGTCTGACAAGGAGCGTACCAAAGCCCGAACCTCCACGGGCAGACCATCAACGTTCACAGTACAGCTATGGAACCATCCACCGTAACTCAAAAACAAATCACAAAAACAACTCGTTAGAATTGATAGTTCACAGAAATAAACAAGGGAGGAGGAGGCGCTCAATAACACAAAAACTCTTACATTAACTAACAAGCTAGCTGCTTAAGCAAAAGAAACTTAAAAGGAAAACAAGGTCTGATTTTAAACTTGATCAAAAATAGAAACAAAAACTACATTAATGTATAATATTATATAGATATATATATATATATATATATATATATATATATATATATATATATATATATATATATATTATATATATAGTATATATGTATATATATATATATATATATATATATATATATATATATATATATATATATATATATATATATATATATATTAATATATATATATATATATATATATATATATATATATATATATATATATAATATATATATATTATATATTATATTATATATATATATATATATATATATATAATATATATATATATATATATATATATATATATATATATATATATATATATATATATATATATATATATAATATATATATATATATATATATATATATATATATATATATATATATATATATATATATATAATATATATATATATATATATATATATATATATATATATACATATATACAAATATATAGGAGCTACAGAAGGTGTCCATGATGCAATGAGTAAAAGGGATCAAGTTTATTACAAACGAAACGTTTTGCACATGAAACCTCTGTGCATCATCAGTATGTGAAAGAGCAAAGAAACACATAAATAACATTCACTGATAAAACAATAAAGGAACTCACAAATACTTTTATAAAACATATTTTTCGTGTTCTCTCTCTCTCTCTCTCTCTCTCTCTCTCTCTCTCTCTCTCTCTCTCTCTCTCTCTTACATGACCTATGTACTCTTCAAGTAATTATATTTAAAACACTCCTTCTTTTGCAGTTCCGTTACATTTTACTCAAGTATTCTAATGACAAATATTAAATACTGCTCTCCCTACGCTTATGTAAATCTTGATTTAACATTTTCTTTTGACACATTTTATGTGTTACTGTAGATTTGTTTCTCACCGAAAAATGAGAGAGAGAGAGAGAGAGAGAGAGAGAGAGAGAGAGAGAGAGAGAGAGTTGCCTATCATAATCTAAACATTGATTGGGTGTTATAATGATTTCCAGAGATAACATAAGAAACAATGTCGAGTTAGAAGACAGAGGAAATTTGCTCCTACACTGAATTACTTCCAGTAAGCGACGAACACCAACTTCCCCACTCTTAAATATGACAGGGGCACCATTTCAATACATCGAACGAACGAATGTGAAACAAGGTCAATAGTTATTACCTGGAGCTCATAGTCCCTACAATGTTCAGAAATTCTTACATCTTAACCCCACCCACTCTCTCCCAAGTAATTTTGAGGGCAACTGGCACAGACGATTTGGTAAACACCAGGTGTTTTCCAAATGTCATTGTTATTATTATTACACACTAACTTATTTCTGATTGTATTTTTAAAATCGAAAGCAATTTGAATATACTTTTGATGACTATTTGCAAGATAGAACGTATTTTCTTATTTCTGATTATAGGCAATGGATAAATACTTCGTATTTGCGATATTTAACTTTTAGAACTTGAGCTTCATCATATCTTGGACGTTTTTAAGGGTTTGAAATATCCTACTCACACTACAGACTGAGCTATCTCATCAACAATACGAATGTATTATATAGATTTATATACATATATATATATATATATATATATATATATATATATATAATATATATATATATATATATATATATATATATATATTATATATCTGTGTGTGTGTTAGTGTAGGTATGTATGCATAAATGTTTGAACGTATTTCATAGCACCTTGTGATTTCCAACATAATGTTATAACAACAGCAGCTGCAGAGTGGGAAAGGCACTAAAATCCTTGATGAGGAAAAGACAATTAACAAAATGACAAGGCTACATATACCTGCTAAGCACACTACTACCGCCGATATGGGACATTATCTTCCAGGCAATATTATAAGTAAGAATTCGTTTCTAGGCACTTTGCTCTCATTCTTTGTCTAAGGTTTTAGTGTAAAGCCTTTTACTTTTTCACACTATAACCAGGATTCTTGACTCTCATCACCATAAAGCTTTTATGTTAATCAGCGAAGCGCTCGGTACGATAAAGACGACATTCTGGGATATGGAAATCTGATATCCTTGGTTTTCAACCAAGGCTGTTAATCTGGAAATGGTTGAAGTTATGATACGGTTTACTTAGTTCTGGAGTCATTAAAGGACAGAATAATTTCTTTAATTAGAGCGAAAATCCTCAAGTCTCAGTGACCATTTAAGAAAAAGCTGAGCATTTTCTTGTCAGCCAACTTTAGGGCTCTAATAATATATATCTTAATGCAGTCACACAAATATATAAGAAATTATAAGTAAAACTAATCTTTTGAACAAAATATTTGAAAGAAAAAAAGCTGAAGGATTGTTTAATATCTTCTTTTGTTTCATTCTGGGTAGAGTTCGTTGACGTTGACGTTGCATATTGCCTAACATTTTGAAGTGCGAACATGTCATCATTCAAATCATTCAAACAATCTCAGTTCCTTTTCCTTTGCAAATGCCAGCAGTATGAAAGTTATATGACTGAATTTTCTAATGAATTTACATTTTATCTGTTGCTAGTGATGTTATAGTGTTGTATTATCTAGTATGCAGATAAAATTTGCATTGGAACTATAGGGAGAGAGAGAGAGAGAGAGAGAGAAGAGAGAGAGAGAGAGAGAGAGAGAGAGAGAGAGATGGTGATTGTTGATGTCATATAGCTTTTTGGATGATCTGAAAAATATCAATGATCTAATGATTTAATTTAATAGATTTTTTTATATAAGTTCACTACAATTATTCATTATTTTCATATGGCACAAACTCTTTTAGTGGAAATGAAAAGGTCACAGCACAGAGCAGTCTTCAACACTCACAAATCATGAAACGAAAACACAAAATGTTTCATTCACGAACAATTTGGAATTTTTCTGTTTCCTCTTTAAGTGACTTGTTATTCACCGAACGCTAAATAAAGGAAAAATCCTGTTTCATAAAAAAAAAAAAAAAAAAAAAAAAAAAAAAAAAAAAAGAAAAAAAAAAAAAAAAAAAAAAAAAAAAAAAAAAAAAAAAACTTTGACTTTGTACTGGTGTGAACACAATGCAAAAATGGACCTGAAGTTTTTTTAAAGATTAATTATATTTCAAATGGTTTCAGTTTGAGTAATTCAAACATTTCAGAAATGCAGGGCAATAACGTCAACACATTGTGAAGAGCTCATTATTATTATTTCGACCTGCTCACCTCCATCAGCATCCGCGACGCATTGCATGACAAAGTCTCATTTTAGGTCATGCTACAATATTTCAATAAATAAAAAAAAAAAAAAACAGCGGGAAGACATCCAAGAAGAAGAAGAAGAATATTCTGAAGGTTTAACTGGGGTTTTCATGAAAGTGGGAATTAGCATAACAGCTTCAAACAAAACACCGATCACTGAAAAAAAAGAGTTCTCATATTTCCCGGCCCTCCTCAAAAGGTTTCTAAGAGAACAAAAAAATGGGTTGAAAACACCTGACCATGCAACTCGACGCTGACACTAATGATAGAGGCAGAAAGAAGCAGATGGAGAGGTCATCCCTTTAGTCCCATCGCTAACAGCAAGGTCACTGGCGTCATATATGACTCCTTTTCAAGTCTGGTTTATTTCTGCTTCTGTTGCTCAAGATTTCGACAAATTTAGAATAATATGCTTAAACACATGCAATCTCTCTCTCTCTCTCTCTCTCTCTCTCTCTCTCTCTCTCTCTCTCTCTCTCTCTCTCTCTCTCTCTCTCTCTCTTATACTTTTTACATTACTTCAGTAATTGTTTTCACAGTTATTTCATGAATACGGTGTCACGTACGAAATGTAGATGCTAACATTTTCATGAAATAAATAAATAAGAGAATCGTCATCAGAAGTTAACGATGAGTTTCGCCCTATCAGGAAACTATTATTTCGAACAGTCAGGAGTCAGGGAATAAATTTCGCCTCCCATCTCAGTCCACTTCGCCAGCCGTGGTTGGGGTGCACGAGGATATCTTTTCATTTATACAATTCATAAATGAAGTCCTGAAGTCTGCATTTTTTCAGTCCTCAAGTCTGCATTTTTACAGTTAGTGGGCAGTCAGTTAGGGGGTTCATGGTAGGGAGGGGTCAGAGTACTGAATGACACCAGTAAAGGGGTGTGATAGTAGCCTGTTGCAAGATCGTAGTGAATATTGCAGGTCATTATAGAATCATGCAGTTATGGAGATGTGATGCAATTTTCCAGCCAGGAGGTTGTAATTGTGTCCGTTCTATTTTGTACATAGGAATAGGAGGAAGGAGGGAGAGCATTACGTCGCTAATTTGGAGAGTATGATTTTGACAGCAGCGAGTAAGTTCATCATAAAATTATTTTGTGGAGTGAGAAATTAGGTCCCCCGATTATACAGATATGGTCAGCAGGAGAATCGTGAATAATACTGTGTAACTTATCTAGGATCATGCAGTACTGATCAAAATGATTGCTATTCTCTCAGGGCATATAAACATTAATTATTAGGATCTTAGAGTCCCCTACTGTCACTTGAAACCTCAGCAATCTGTCACTCCTGTAGGTCATAACGTTTAATATGTTGTCTAAGGATTTGTGCCACAGGAAAGAAAGGTCGCCTTTTTGGCGACTGGCTACGATTTGATCTGGAACTTGCATCGATGAAGTCGAGAAGGCTCTAAAGTTTTCATGTATTGAATCGCAGATGACAAGGTCATGTAACCAGAGGCGTGTTTCTTGTAATGCAATGATGCCTTTGAAGTTTTTGCAGAACATGTTTCCTAGAGAAATGTTCTGCTTGAGGCCAAAAATATTCCAAGAGATTATATCTTATGTATCCATGCCTACTCACAAACATGGGAGATGAAGGCGCTGATCATTTGGGTGGATGGGGGTTAGCCAGGGGCGTGGGCTGTCACTCACCATGGGAGGTTGGCTGTCACATGTGGTGGAAGTGATCCTGCTTGAGGTGTCTGTAAGTTCCTCTTGTGGTGGTGGTGGGTGGGGAGGGGGGGTGTGGTGGGGGGGTGCCGGTTGGGTGCTGGTTGGGTCCAGATTCGGTTATATCTTCATACTATTATATTAAGTCTGAAACTCTTGCTTTTAAGAACATTGGGGTGTTGAAATAAGCAGGTGATCCTGTAAGCCACTTTATGTTTAATATTACATGGGAGTTCATGGGAGATTAGGGGGTCAGAACCCGTGAGAAACTTCACTCTCCCCACTATGGCGTCTAATGTCACAGATGAGCGCAGATTGTGAATTACTATGTAACATCTCTTCTCAGGTTTTGGGGTACGTGAATAACGATTGTTGGGCTTCGGTACAGCGGGCAAACGAAAAGTTCTTTTCTTTTTTCTACTTGTTTGTGTCTGCCAACCGCAAGACTCCTCATGATCACTCTCATCCATATCATGATGGGGGGCTGAGGGGGAGAGATAGGGCCGGGAGATTCACGAAGGCTAGGGATCATCACTGAAGATCTATCTTCCACCAGAGGCACTGGGGAAGGACGGGAGGTTGGGAGTCCAACAGTCCCCTCTGAATGGTCTATAGGTAATGGGGACACTTCAACCAAGGGAAAGAGGCCAGTTGACCCCTGATGGATATGGCTATCTCGACTTCGTGTCACACCCTCACTTCTCCCGCGCTGCTGGGAGGCGAGGAAATAATGATGCTGCATTTAAAAGAGTTTGGTGGCTTTCTGTACGTTTGTCAATGAATCTTGCACTCCTTTGATCGCATCCCTGATCCATGTGAGATTGTTATTTGTTTCCACAGTTTTAAGACTGTCTGTGGATTCCTGTAATCCTTTGATCACGTCCCAGATTCTTGAGAATTTATAATCTGTTTCCTCAAATTTTTCCGAGTTTTTAAAAATTATTTTCGAGAGGGATTTTGCTGTTTGGAAGCCATTTTCTGCCGTATGGTATATGGCAGGTAGGCTTAAGTTAGTAGGCCACTTTGGAGGCTGATTGTAAGTGTCATCAGCATAAATTTCCATGAAGCAGGTCCTTAGCCACTTAAAGATATATATTTTCTTGTGAGAGGGGAGGTATTTCGTGGATCGCTAATTGAGAATGTTCTCTGGTACCAGATCTTTGCATTTCATATATGCAACGTTAATTTCCTCATCGGAGAAGACATCAGTGACACATTGCATGGCAGACTCAAAGTCGGAACGGTTCAATTGGTACTGTATAAAGTAAAGACAATTGTTCGCGAGTATGGAACTTGTGTGTGGGTGACAGGCATTGTTGGGTGCCAGGGTCACTTGCGCGACGGTTGGAGGTTGGCCAGATGACATTTTTGTGGTAAAGGACAGCCAAGCACTAGCACATACACTTTTTTCCAGGACCAATAAGCCTCTAGTAGCTGTAGTTTGAAAGATTTCAAAGGCACTGATTGGAGCAGAATGTATATTAATATATTTGTAATTGCACAACACTCTCCCACTTACACACCAGGTATTAACACATTGCCTACTATAAGAGGTATAATCACTGTGGCGGGATCACACAAAGCAACAAAGCAAGCAATCTTCCCACAGTTACCTTAGTTGTACCAGCTGCCAAATAGTTCCCCCAGCCACACTTTCCCCTTTACGTGGTTAATTACTTGCAGGACACAGAACACACGAAACACAAACACATGCCCTCACCTCAGACTTCAGAAACTCAGGTCTAGACTTTACTGGCCGCTGGTTATAGCTAGGTTAGGGTAGCCGAGATACCTCCATCGCCGAGAATCTCACTACCCATGACAGAGAAACTCGAAAACAATACAACAAATAAAAAACAACATCCTAATCACCATGCAAACAAACACCAACAGCTGGAAAACAACACAACAAATCATACACCAAATCCAACCCAGCACAACAAACCGCCAACTCAGACACCAAAATGCACAACCAACCTCTTCAACTTCACCACAACCAGACAGACACACACACAACAACTTCACAACACCAAAATCACTCAAATCACACAATATTACTGACCCTCAATGGACAAAACCACTGCCAAACCAATTGTTTAGTACCTACGACTTCACCGACTTCCTCACTTCTTATGACTCCTGTAACACACTATTGCCACTGATTTACTCAGCGATCGCCACAACAGACAATACCCACACGCTTACGCCCGCCATCAAACCACTCCTATTTATCCCTTCACCAATTTTACTCTCTCTTTCATGCAACCCTCGAAGAAGTTGTCAGATTTAAACTACCATTATCACTCCTCCATATCACCAGGGACAAAACCCCTTTTTTTTTGTAAAGAAACGCAAGGGAGACCTCCAACACACACAAAATACTGTTTTGAATAAGTAATAATTCCCGCTTTGGTTTTTCCTTTATAAATAAGGATCCAAAGATCGAGAGAGAAATGTTCAAGCATAAGAGGGATGGAACAGTTTCCTCACCAGTTCCGTAGATGTGGGAAGCATCAGGGGAGAATCGGATGGTAATTTATTATTTGTATTGCTAAAAAATATAGTTTTCAACAGACGGTAGTGTGAATTAGTATGAAGCGTTATTACAACTAAATAGAAGATCAGTAAATAAGGAAAATGAAGAAGTTTCAGTCAACTTTATCTTTCAGATGGAATAACTTTACAGCATTTCAGGCTAATGTAGTGAAGGCTTCGTAAATAACCTGTGGAGTACTCTATTTATGATGGGCGTATAACAGAAAAATCCTTTCATTGTTTGCTTCCAAAGAGACTTATCTTAATTTGTTCTAAATTAGTGGAGGTAGACATAAATATATCTAGTACTTCTATGGATGATGTTATTTTTTCTTTGATATTGTTTTGTTCTTCGATTTGTGCACTGACTTGACTACTCCGTCGCTCCCTAATCAAACCACCTCCAACAATTTGTTAATTTTTCTGTTTACTTCTCTCTCTCTCTCTCTCTCTCTCTCTATCTATCTATCTATCTATCTATCTCTTTCCATTTATATATATATATATATATATATATATATATATATATATATATATATATATATATATATATACATATATATATATATATATATATATATATATATATATATTTCCCTCTCTCTCTCTCTCTCTCTCTCTAGTAGTGCCATTTTGCTCGGTGAGACGGACCTGTGCACAGTCTGATTAATCAATCAATATCATGTGTTTAACATACGACTAGAAAACAAATTATATCTAGAAGTGTTTGTGAATTGTCGGCGATGAGATTAGTGTGAAAATAGTAGGATGAAGCGTCAACTAAGTTAGTTTATCGAGTGAAGTATTGTAAATCAGATCAGGATGGCAGAAAGCTCCAACTGTGGAAGAAGATGGCAAAATCATGCTCTTCTTGCAGATCTGCAATACGATGAGTTAGCAGGAAGGGAACTGGCACTTCTCATCTATGAGATCAATAACAACCCTAATCAAAAAGATACAAAAGTATTCATAGACATATTGGAAGGATATGATCCTTCAAACTGGAATAAATCATCAAAACATCATGAAAATAATTGAAGGAGTCCCAAATAAAATTCAAGTGGTCAAGAGACTAATAAAGAAAATTTACATCAATCAACATATTTCGGCAAAGAAAATGAATAAGGTGAATATTGTGAATATACTAACTGATGCAATAGGAAAAAGAATGCCAAAAGCATGCAAACTCTGTAAGGTGTGGTATAGCATAGTCAATCCACAAAAACTGATCGGAAAATGTTCAGTATGCAACATTCCCACGCATCCACAATGTGCTGAAGTAATGCAAAATACGTGTAAGGATACCAGAGTATTTTGCTCAACATGTCTCTCATGGATAGACAATGTTATTAAATCAAGACTTAATGTGCAAATAGTAGAAGATGAAGAAGAAGAGGAAGAGAAAGAAGAGGAAAATGGTAGAGAAGAAAACAAAACTGAAATGACAGAAAAAAATAATAAAAACCAAGTGCAAGACAAGAGTATAGATGCAGAGATACTCATAGATAATACATATGAGGCAATCAAGCAGCATACATACGAAGTAATAAATTATGACATGACACTACAAAATAAAATCCCGAAGAGGCTTTTCCCAGATCTGCATACTGATGGGATAGAGATTAAAAAAGAAAAGAAAAGAAAGACAAAGTCAGCACGCTTTTGAAAAGAGGGAATTGCAGATTCGGTGAAAGATGTTACTACAAACATCCCAAGGTATGTCACAACTATGAAATTTATAGTAAATGTGCATACCTAGATGGCCATGAAGATGAATGCAGAGATCTACATCCAAAAATATGCAAAAACCTAAAAGAAGGAAAAGGATGTAAGTTTCACAAAAAAATTGAATATATGCACCCTGTAGCCATGAATCAAAATCAATTAAATAATCAATTAAATTATAAAATCCAAAATAGAAAAGAAACAAAGAGAGGAACAAAGAACATGAAGTGAAGGAAAAAAGGAAGCCATCACCATGATATGGAGTGTCAAGCAAAGAATTTCCAAGCATCAGCTCCAAGATACAGCTCAAGAGACAAATACTGTATATACGATGCTAGGGGATGGTGCAGATACGGATAAAATTACAGATTCAGAAACAAAATGAATAATTATAATGAAGGAAGATCAAATATATTGGAAAAGTTGGATTTTTTAGTGTCAGAATTTCTGGAAATGAAGAAAAGAACAACATACCAGAACAGGAAAGAGAAATGGGAAAATCTTTATTATTACCCATATTAAATGAAGAAGGTAACACGCATACCACCATAATGATGAATGCGCAGGGTTTAGTTACAAGTAACTCAAAAAGAAAAATAGAGTTCTTAGAAGAACTAACCCAAATTGAAAAGAAAATAGATATAATGAATATAAGTGAAACCTGGTATTCCCAAGAGACTGGTAATGATGATCAAATAAAAGGGTTCCAAACTTATAGATCAGATAGAAAAAATAGGAATCAAGGGGGACTACGATTTATGGGAAAGACATAAAACAAGGAAAAATATATGAGAAATAGAGTGAACTAATAGCGGTAGAATTTGAATCTGAAAAATTAATGAACATATTAATACATAGACCCCCTAATACTAAAGAGTTTGACACAATAATAGAAAAATTGGATGATATATGTAGAAATCACAAGGACTGGACTATTCTCCTATCCAGAGACTTTAACTTTCCTTTCGTAGACTTGAAAGAACGAATAGGAGATTGTGGTTGTATTTATACATATAAAAAGAGAGTAATAGTAGTGCAGAAGATAAGAGGCAATTCGTAAAGCTATTAGATATGCTACTAGAATACAACATTCAACAAATAAGTCACCTGCCAACAGGAAAGGAAAATACTTTAGACCTAGTATTTGTGAACGAGTTGAATTATGTTAAAGAAATAATAGTTTAAATTGCGAGTATTTCAGACCATAATGTCATAGAATTAACAGTCCATTCCAAAGCAAGTGAAAACAGAGATAAGCAAGTGATGAAAAAGTGGAAGGATATGGAAAATACAATTTCTACAGTAAAAATATAAAATGGTCAGAAATAAATGAAGAATTAAACAAAGATTGGGATAACATTTTCGTAAGTGATGATATACAGGTAAATACGGAGATATTATATAAAATACTAGAGAAAACAGTGGATAAATATATACCAAAGAAGAAAAGTAAACATCAGTCATGCATACCAAGAGACAGAAGGCTCTTGTTCCAGAAAATCAGAAAGTGGAAAAAAGGTCTTGCAAAAGGAAAAAAAATGCAGGGAAAGTGATGGAACTAAAAAGTAAGATAGAAAATGCAGAACAAAAGATTATACAATCAAAAGAAAATGAAAAATAGGACTTGGAAGAAAAAACCCTTGTGAATATCAAGCAAAACCCCAAACTATTGTACTTGTATGCGAAAAAGATGAATAAAAGAAGAACAGAAATAGGCCCTCTAAGAATTGAAGGGAGATTAACGAATGAAAAAAAGGAAATATGCAACATATTGGCAGAAAGATATAAGAGAGAATTTACCCCTAGAATTGATAATGAAGATAATGATGCAGAAATAAGGGATGAAAATAGTGAATATTTATAGGACATAGATATTAATGAAGCTGATATTGTGCAGGCTAATAATGAAATTAAAAAAGGAGCTACAGCTTGGCCTGATGGTGTCCCAGCTATTTTGTTAAAGAAAGTAGCTCATTCTATCACAAAGCCACTTGCAATATTATTATGACAAAGTGTAGATACAGGCAAGATTTATGATGAGCACAAATTAGCATATATTACCCCTACTTTCAAAAGTGGCTCAAGACTAGAGGCAAGTAATTATAGGCCTGTGGGTCTAACATCACATATTATGAAAGTGTATGAAAGGGTAATGAAGAAAAATATTATGAAACATTTAATAAGAGATAATTTGTTTAATATAATACAACATGGTTTTGTACCCGGAAAAAGTACAAAAACCCAACTGATAGTCCATCGTGAGAACATCTACAAAAATATGAAAAACGGAAAGGAAACAGATATGGTTTATCTAGACTTTGCAAAAGCTTTCGACAAGGTAGATCATAATATATTAGCAAAGAAAATTAGAAAACATAATATAGTGGGCAAAGTAGGAAGATGGTTGAAAGAATGTTTACACAACAGAAAACAGATAGCTATTGCAAACGATGAGAAATCGGATGAAACTAAGGTAATATCCGGTGTGCCACAAGGTACGGTGTTAGCTGCAATACTGTTTGTTTTTATGATTGAAGACATAGACAGTAATGTTAAGGACTCGGTAGGAGTAATTTCGCCGATGACACAAAAATAAGTAGAGAGATTACTTGTGATGAAGATAGAAACGTACTACAAAGAGACCTTAACAAAGTATATGATTGGGCAGAGGTAAATAGGATGGTATTTAACTCTGATAAATTTGAATCAATAAATTATGGAGATAGAGAAGGAAAGCTATATGCATATAGGGGACCTAATAATGAGGCAATCACAAATAAGGAAGCAATTAAAGACCTTGGTGTGATGTTGAATAGGAACATGTTATGCAATGATCAAATAGCAATTCTATTGGCAAAATGTAAAGCAAAGATGGGAATGTTGTTACGGCACTTCAAAACAAGAAAAGCTGAACACATGATTATGCTTTATAAAACGTATGTTCGTAGTCCACTTGAATATTGCAATATGATAAGGTACTCACACTCTCAAAAGGATATTGCACAAATAGAGAGTGTACAAAGGTCCTTTACAGCTAAAATAGAAGAAGTTAAGGACCTTGACTACTGGGAAAGACTAAAATTTTAAAAATTATTTAGTCTAGAAAGGAGAAGAGAACGCTACATGATAATTCAGACATGGAAACAGAAAGAAGGAATGCCCGAAAACATCATGGAGCTAAAAATATCAGAGAGAGTAATTTTACGGCCCATTTACCTGAAGTGTACATTCCAACTTTTAAACAATCACCGTTCATCAAAACTTCCGCTTAAAACTTAGCCTGCCATTTTCCTGAAAACTTTAAAGTTGCTCTGGGGAAATAAAGTTAAGCTTTGCCTTTCTTTTAATTTCAATCTGAATACACAGAATGTCTAATGAATGATTTCAAGATTTTTGTTGTTAAACAGTGTTCCCCTACTTTTCGCAAAGGGTTGGAAATAATTACTATCAACTTTCAATGGAAGGTGCAGAACATTATCTTTTTTTATCTTATTGATGTCGTTTCCGGTGTCAAGCAATTTACATATCTTCCCTTTCCAGTGGTGTGAGTGTCTGTTAAACTGGTCGCTCTCAGTGTTTGCCCGGTATCGAGGTGTTGTTAATATACATCTAGCCGTGACCTTTTAAGCTTTAAGGGAATAAACGTTAATTAACCTATGGTTCACCTACCTAAGGCATAATCATGAGATCCGACAGATACTCGGTACCTTCACTCTTTTGAGATTTCTGCGGCAAATGAATTATAGGTAATGTTTCCAATTAAGAACTTTTTGGGGTTCTCAAAAACTTCCATTTCATAAATTCAACGTCGATATTATTAGTGAATAGCCAAATCATCTGGTACATCAAATTCCATTAGGGTTACAAAAACGTTAATGGCTTCAAACTGCAAACGTGGAAACTATTTTCATTCAGTGGGAAAGAAGATTATGATATTTTCCCTGGATAACGGATTTAGCATGATTATTTTCAGAATAAATGGAGCTTCAAATGCTGTTAGGGGAGTTCTATTTATCATGACCTACTTTAAGTGAAAACAGGAACCCTCTGGAAAAAAGAAAGTAAGAAAAACTATTTACATTATTAAAATACTAAATCTTTATACTGAATCGAAAAAACGTTTGGTCTACTACGTAAGGAAAAGGAAAGGTATGCTGACAAATACTGATCTCAAAATGTATCTTCGATACAATCTTCACCTCTCTCTCTCTCTCTCTCTCTCTCTCTCTCTCTCTCTCTCTCTCTCTCTCTCTCTCTCTCTCTCTCTCTCTCTCTCTGTGAGTCGAGCTACACAAAACACATCCTCAGTTAATTTCAACATGTTTGTAAATAGGAAAAAAAGACATTTGGAGCAAATGTAAACACATTAGAGAGAGAAAAGTCAATAACAATAAAAGGGGACACTAATGTCTGAATAAAAGGAGAAAAAGACAACACAAAAGTGAGTTTCAAAATGGAAATGGGAAGGGGAATAAAGGATTACAAACAGATAACAGTGAGATCAAGTCTTTTTCTGATTACCAAAAATTAAATAGAAGAAGGACAATTTCCATCAATTTTTGTTTAAAGGAAACAGAATGCAGTATTGGAATGTGTTTAAGCTGTTCGATTGTCATTTTTAGAAATGACAATGGAGTTCATACAAAAAAAATTCACTCAAAGGATATCAAATAATCAAATCGTAATAAAACATTTTATTCTGTATTTACCATAACATTTTGTTGCTTCTTTCGGGTGAACACCATATCCATTGGAAGCTTCGATTTCAAGTCAATATCCCCCTTGGTGCGCCTGTTTTATCTAAATAGGGCTTATCCTCTGAATAATAATAATAATAATAATAACAACAACAACAATAATAATAATAATAATAATAATAATAATAATAATAATAATAATAATAATAATAATAATAATAATAATAATAATAATATTAATAATAATAATAATATTAATAATAATAATAATAATAATAGTAATAATAATAATAATAATAATAATAATAATAATAATAATAATAATAATAATAATAATAACACCTCCAGCACAACCAACCCAACAGAAACCAAAAAAGCAACCTCCTTGGAAAAGACGCCCTGGAAAAGCAAATCATGGTGATGAGATCTGACTTGAGTAAACTGAAAGAGATGGCAGAAAAAAGGCTAAGAAGCAAGAAAACAAGGGAGGAACTCAACGAGAAATACAAAGTACAATAGGGGGGACTAAACAACACAATAGAAGATGTAAAACAGAGGCTAAGGCCAAAGCACATAAGATCCAACGGTACATGAACAGGAATAAGGGATACCAACAGAACAAAACTATTCGGAACCAACCAGAAAAGACTATACTGCCAACTAAGAGGGAAGACAACCCCCCAGAAATTCCTGAAGCCGAACCAAGTAAGAGACTCTGGGAAAAACATATGGAGCAATCCGGTATCACACAACAAACATGCAACATGGCTCAGGAAGTCAAGGAAGAAAAAGAGGGAGAATAAAACAAAGATTCACAGAGATCACGACAGACACAGTCAGACACCAACTAAAGACAATGCCAAACTGGAAAGCCCCAGGTCCGATGAAGTCCATGGATACTGGCTCAAAAACTTCAAGGCCCTACACCCACGAATAGCAGAACTACTCCAGTATTGTGTCTCAAATCACCATGCACTCAAATGGATGACCACAGGAAGAACATCCTTAGTACAAAAAGACAAGAGTAAGGGAAATATAAGCCAGTAACTACAGGCCTATCACCTGCCTACCAACAATGTGGAAGTTACTAACAGGTATCATCAGTGAAAGGCTATACAACTACCTAGAGGTGACAAACACCATCCCCCACCAACAGAAAGGCTGCAGAAGGAAGTGTAGGGGCACAAAGACCAGCTCCTGATAAACAAAATGGTAATGAAGAACAGTAGGTGAAGGAAAACTAACCTAAGCATGGCATGGATGGATAGACTATAAGAAAGCCTTCGACATGATACCACACACATGGCTAATAGAATGCCCTGAAAATATATGGGGCAGAGGAAAACACCATCAGCTTCCTCAAAATACAATGCGCAACTGGAATACAATACTTACAAGCTCTGGAATAAGACTAGCAGAGGTTAATATCAGGAGAGGGATCTTCCAGGGCGACTCACTGTCCCCACTACTCTTCGTAGTAGCCATTATTCCCATGACAAAAGTACTACAGAAGATGGATGCCGGGTACCAACTCAAGAAAAGAGGCAACAGAATCAACCATCTGATGTTCATGGAAGACATCAAGCTGTATGGTAAGAGCATCAAGGAAATAGATACCCTATTCCAGACTGAAAGGACATCAGGATGGAGTTTGGAATAGAAAAATGCGCCTTAGTCAACATACAAAAAGGCAAAGTAACGAGAACTGATGGGATAAAGCTACCAGATGGGAGCAACATCAAACACATAGATGAGACAGGATACAAATACCTGGGAATAATGGAAGGAGGGGATATAAAACACCAAGAGATGAAGGACACGATCAGGAAAGAATATATGCAGAGACTCAAGGCGATATTCAAGTCAAAACTCAACGCCGGAAATATGATAAAAGCCATAAACACATTGGGCAATGCCAATAATCAAGATACAGCACAGGAATAGTGGAATGGACGAAGCAGAACTCCGCAGCATAGATCAGAAAACCAGGAAACATATGACAATACACAAAGCACTACACCCAAGAGCAAATACGGACAGACTATACATAACGCGAAAGGAAGGAGGGAGAGGACTACTAAGTATAGAGGACTGCATCAACATCGAGAACAGAGCACTGGGCAATATCTGAAAACCAGTGAAGACGATGGGCTCAAAGAGTGCATGGGAAGAAGGACTAATAAAAGTAGAGGAAGACCCAGAAATATACAGAGACAGGAGAATGACAGACAGAACAGAGGACTATCACAACAAACCAATGCACGGACAATACATGAGACAGACTAAAGAACTAGCCAGTGATGACATGGCAATGGCTACAGAGGGAGAGCTAAAGAAGGAAACTAAAGGAATGATAAACAACGGCACAAGATCAGGCCCTAAGAACCGGATATGTTCAAAGAACGATAGACGGAAATAACATCTCTCCCCATGTGTAGGAAGTGCAATACGAAAAAATGAAACCATAAACCAAATGGCAAGCGAATGCCCGGCACTGCACAGAACCAGTACAAAAAGAGGCATGATCAGTCGCAAAAGCCCTCCACTGGAGCC
This sequence comes from Macrobrachium nipponense, assembly GCF_015104395.2. Classification (NCBI taxonomy): domain Eukaryota; kingdom Metazoa; phylum Arthropoda; class Malacostraca; order Decapoda; family Palaemonidae; genus Macrobrachium; species Macrobrachium nipponense. The sequence continues at coordinate 81,299,955 of NC_087212.1, read as the reverse complement.
TGTGCAAGAAACATCAGCTACCTTGCAGTAATAAGTGATACGAGCACCAACCTGAGGAGTGATATGTAAAACGATCACGCAAAAATCCTCTGGGACTATGGTATCAGAAACGGTTAGGGTGATACGTGCAAACAGACCAGACGTGATGTTGATTGACAAAGTCAAGAAGAAAGTATCACTCATTGATGTTCGCAATTACCATGGGACACCAGAGTGCGGGAAGAAGAGAGAGAGGGAAAAAATGGATAAGTATCAAGATCTGAAATAGAAATAGGAAGGATATGGGATATGCCAGTGGAAATCGTACCATAATCATAGGAGCACTAGGCACGATCCCAAGATCCCTGAAAAGGAATCTAGAAAACTAGAGGCTGAAGTAGCTTCAGGACTCATGCAGAAGAGTGTGATCCTAGAAACGGCACACATAGTAAGAAAAGTGATGGACTCCTAAGGAGGCAGGATGCAACCCGGAACCCCACACTATAAATACCACCCATTCGAACTGGAGAAACTGTTGTTAGAGCCAAAAAAAAAAACAAAAAAAAAAAAAAAAAAAAAAAAAAGTAATAATAATAAGATAATAATAAGAAAAGAGGCAACAGAATCAACCATCTGATGTTCATGGACGACAACAAGCTGTATGGTAAGAGCATCAAGGAAATATATACCCTAATCTAGACTGTAAGGATGTATCTGGGGACATCAGGATGGAGTTTGGAATAGAAAAATGGCCTTAGTCAACATACAAAAAGGCAAAGTAACGAGAACTGATGGGATAAAGCTACCAGATGGGAGCAACATCAAACTCATAGATGAGACCAGGATACAAATACCTGGGAATAATGGAAGGAGGGGATATAAAACACCAAGAGATGAAGGACACGATCAGGAAAGAATATATGCAGAGACTCAAGGCGATACTCAAGTCAAAACTCAATGCCGTAAATATGATAAAAGCCATAAACACATGGGCAGTGCCATTAATCAGATACAGCGCAGGGATAGTGGAATGGACGAATGGGCAGAACTCGCAGCATAGATCAGAAAACCAGGAAACATATGACAATACACAAAGCACTACACCCAAGAGCAAATACGGACAGACTATACATAACGCGAAAGGAAGGAGGGAGAGGACTACTAAGTATAGAGGACTGCGTCAACATCGACAACAGAGCACTGGGGCAATATCTGAAAACAGTGAAAGACGAGTGGATAAAGAGTGCATGGGAAGAAGACTAATAAAAGTAGACGAAGACCCAGAAATATACAGAGACAGGAGAATGACAGACAGAACAGAGGACTTGCACAACAAACCAATGCACGACAATACATGAGGACAGACTAAAGAATTAGCCAGCGATGACACATGGTAATGGCTACAGAGGGAGAGCTAAAGAAGGAAACTGAAGGAATGATAACAACGGCACAAGATCAGGCCCTAAGAACCAGATATGTTCAAAGAACGATAGAAGGAAATAACATCTCTCCCATATGTAGGAAGTGCAATACGAAAAATGAAACCATAAACCACATAGCAAGCGAATGCCCGGCACTTGCACAGAACCAGTACAAAAAGAGGCATGACTCAGTGGCAAAAACCCTCCACTGGAGCCTGTGCAAGAAACATCAGCTACCTTGCAGTAATAAGTGGTACGAGAACCAACCTGAAGGAGTGATAGAAAACGATCACGCAAAGATCCTCTGGGACTATGGTATCAGAACGGATAGGGTGATACGTGCAAACAGACCAGACGTGACGTTGATTGACAAAGTCAAGATGAAAGTATCACTCATTGATGTCGCAATACCATGGGACACCAGAGTTGAAGAGAAAGAGAGGGAAAAAATGGATAAGTATCAAGATCTGCAATAGAAATAAGAAGGATATGGGACATGCCAGTGGAAATCGTACCCATAATCATAAGAGCACTAGGCACGATCCCAAGATCCCTGAAAAGGAATCTAGAAAAACTAGAGGGTGAAGTAGCTCCAGGACTCATGCAGAAGAGTGTGATCTTAGAAACGGCACACATAGTAAGAAAAGTGATGGACTCCTAAGGAGGCAGGATGCAACCCGGAACCCCACACTATAAATACCACCCAGTCGAATTGGAGGACTGTGATAGAGCAAAAAAAAAAAAAAAAAAAAAATAATAATAATCAATGAGTGATACTTTCTTCTTGATTTTATCAATCAACGTCACGTCTGGTCTATTTGCACGTATTACCATATCTGTTCTGATACCAAGAGTCCCAGAGGATCTTTGCCTGATCGTTATTTATCACTCCTTCAGGTTGGTGCTCGTGCCAATTATTACTACAAGGTAGCTGCTGTTTCTTGCACAGGCTCCAGTGGAGGGCTTTTACCTCTGAATCATGCTTCTTTTTGTACTGGTTCTGTACAAGTGCCGGACATTCGCTTGCTATGTGGTTTATGGTTTAATTTTTCGTATTGCACTTAGTACATATCGGAGAAATGTTATTTCCATCTATCGTTCTTTGAGCAGATCTGGTTCTTAGGACCTGATCTTGTGCCTAAGAACCAGATATGTTCAAAGAACGATATATGGAAATAACATCTCTCCCATATGTAGTAAGTGCAGTACAAAAAATGAAGCCATAAACCACATAGTAAGCGAATGTCCGGCACTTGCATAGAACCAGTACAAAAAGAGGAATGATTCAGTCTGTGCAAGAAACATCAGCTACCTTGCAGTAATAAGTGGTACGAGCACCAACCTGAAGGAGTGATAGAAAACGATCAGGCAAAGATCCTCTGGGACTCTGGTATCAGAACAGATATGGTAATACGTGCAAATAGACCAGACGTGACGTTGATTGATAAAATCAAGAAGAATCACTCATTGATGTCGCATTACCATGGGACACCAGAGTTGAAGAAAAAGAGAGGGAAGAAATGGATATGTATCAAGACCTGAAAATAGAAATAAGAAGGATATGGTATATGCCAGTGGAAATTGTACTCATAATCATAAGAACACTAGGCACGATCCCAAGGCACGATCCCAAGATCCTTGAAAAGGAATCTAGAGGCTGAAGTAGCTCCAAGGCTCATGAAGAAGAGTGTGATCCTAGAAACAGCGCACATAGTAATAAAAGTGATGGACTCCTAAGGAGGCAGGTTGCAACCCGGAACCCCACACTATAAATACCACCCAGTCGAATTGGAGGACTGTGATAGGGCAAAAAAAAAAAAATAAATAAATAATAATAATAATAATAATATAATAATAAATAATAGTGTACTTAGGAAGCAGACTCTCTCTCAAGCATACTTTATGTAAAGTAATGGCTACTTCAGAAGCGTACACTTGTAGAGATTCTTCTCTATTTTACGAATAGCGGCTTTTCCGTGCTACTTAAACAGGCTAGTAGAGTGCTTACAGAAGTCATGATCAGAAATACAGTGGTCAAAGAGGTGTTATCTATTTGAAATTTTTATGGATAAACTATGATCCACCTTAGTCCATCAAAGTTCATTAACGATTCTCTCTCTCTCTCTCTCACTCTCTCTCTCTCTCTCTCTCTCTCTCTCTCTCTCTCTCTCTCTCTTCCTTAAAGCAAGCTTTCGTCTGGAGCTGCCAGACATCCTCGGGCTGAGAAGCTGAGGGTGGACTGATCTTGGTGTGATGTTTGTCCTCCTTACATTTGGGGTTGACAGCAGGGGGTCTGCCCCATGCCGATCTCCTATTGGCTGGTGGCGGTAAGTCATCATTTTCTTTGGTGGCTTGAGCCAGGTCTCAAGCCACTTTCTCCGAGTCGATCATTGCGATGATGCAGGTCCTGCATCATCGTTTCCTTTCCGATTTTCATATCAGTTGGGTTGTACTTTTTCCGGTACAAAAACCATGTTGTCCTATATTAAACAAATTATCTTTTATTAAATGTTTCATAATATTTTTCTTCATTACCCTTTCATACACTTTCGTTGTCTATGCTGCAGGACGTCATAGCTAATTTCATTTCCATCGGCTGCAGGAGTATCTCGTTTGGGGGCGTTGTCTCCCGTGGAGTTGTCGTGATCGGTGGAGTCATAGTTAGTGTCAGGCCTTCTCATACTCACAGGGAGGAGAAATTCTTCCTGCGTTGTATTCAGTGTAGATTTTATTTGCTGGATGAGAAGCGCCTCCAGCAGGCGCAACCGATGGGCATCAGGGGCCTTTCAGATGATCTTCGTGTTCTGTATGATGACATCCCGGGAGATGGCCTCTTGATGTTTGGTGTGGGCGTGATTCTTGATAGCCCCCTCTTGGGCGTGGTATGAGAGTCTCTTCGACAAGTACATGGTAGTCATACCTACATAGGCGCCGCTGCATTCGCAGACTGGGCATGTATACTGGTACACTACATACATCTGCTTCAGGGGGTCTTGTACCTGTAGAGAAGGGTTATTTTTCATAATAAGGTCGCAAGTCCTCCGATTCTGGTAATATACGATTAAGTCGATATTCTTGGTGTCGTCGGTCAGGGATACATTTTCAGAAATAATTTTCTCAAAGGAGTCCTCTTCTTCACGGTAATGGGAACTCATGAAGGCTTTGTAATACAGCTTGATATTATCCTGGGGGCGGGGCTGTATGCTCTCACTACTGTTCCATTTCTCCAGGGCTGTGCGGACTTCCTTACTGATTAATTTATTTGAATATCCGTTATTCACAAGTACTTGGGAGGCACAGTCGAGTTCCTGGTGAGTGTCCTGCCAGGTTGAGCAGTGGGAGAGGGCTCTCCTGACAAAGGTCCCGACGGTGGTGCTTTTGAATCTGGCGGGGAACTCGCTGTCACTGTTGAGGCAAAGTCCTAGACTAGTCTTCTTTGTGTAGACGGAAGTACGGACACCGTCTTCCATCTTGCTTACAAGGACGACGAGGAAGGGGAGCCGATCGTCGGAGCTGTATTCATCTGTGTAATTCAGCACGCTGCACTGCTGAAATGTTTGACGGAGGGCTTCTACCTCATCCTCAGTGTCGACTTGCACAAAGATGTTGTCAATATAACGTCCATATGTGCAGGGTTGCTGCGTCCTGGCGAAGACCCGTTCCTCCACGGTGCCCATATAAAAGTTAGCGAAGAGGACCCCTAGTGGGGAGCCCATCGCCACGCCATCCTTCTGGCGGAACATCTGGCCACGGTGGGTCGAGAAAGGGTCCTTCTTCATGCAGATCTCCAGCAGCATATGGAGCAAGGCTTCGGGTATGTTGAGGGGTGCTGTCGACTGATTCCTACAGACACAATCAAGGATTATATCTATGGTTTCGTCGACAAGCACGTTCGTAAATAGGGACTCCATGTCCAGCAAGGCGATAATCCCAGTGCCAGGGGCGTCCTTGATTTCTTCTAAGAATTTTGACGAAGACTGCAGGCTGTACCAACTCGGGACATAAATGGTCAAAATTTGGTTAAGCCATTTAGCCAAGGCGTACATAGGGGAGGGTGTCTAGCTGATGATCGGCCGGAGGTGGTTTCCTTGTTTGTGGGTTTTTACATTACCATATAAATAACCCAGGTTGTAGTCTCCTTGTATGGGCGGGAGGTGCACAGCGTTTGTCGCAGCATTCACTGCGCTGATGACTCCATTAGCCTCCCTCTTGATGTCGTCTGTCGGGTTCCTCGTCAGGCGCTCAAACTTGCTCTTGTCAGACAAAATAGCATCTAGCTTATCGTGATATTCGGCAGTATCAATCAAGACGAAGGCTGCCATCTTGTCCACACGTCGCACCGTGATGTTCTCTTTCTCCATCAGTTCCTTCACTGCTTTCTTCATCTCCTTGGTGAGGATTCTGCTGGATTGCGAGCCCCTCTCTGTAAGGGCTTGAGCAAGTAGGAGGGTTTGAAGGGCGTTGGTAGTTCTTACGATGCTCCAGGCTTCGAGTTGCAGGATGGAGTCTAGGAGCAACTTGATTTCAAGTCTCTTGTCATGAGGCCTGGGTCTCGAAATGAAGTTGCAATTAAGACACCCAGCTTCAGAAGGGCGTCTTGATCAGGGGTGGGGTCGTAATCTGTAAGGTTAATGTATCCTTGGGTTCGTTCAGGGATGCAGAGTTTGCCGCCGTTCAGGGAGATGAGCTTGCGCAGGGCACCTCTCATCCGCTGCTTCATGTCGTCCTCCTGAAGGCGGACAAGGCATCTCTCGATGTTCCCAGTGTATGTTGGTTCCTCTCCTGCAGGACTGTCTTCTTCAGTGGGTGTGTCGGTGTCGTCCAGTCCATGACTATGTTCTTCTTGAAGGGCACCAGGACGTGCTGCTATAGGTTCCTCTCCTACTCCACTAGTGCCAGGTCTGCTTCTCACTCTCTCCCACTCCTGCCGCAGTCTCTTGGTCTCGTTCTGGAGGGCATGCAGTTCGGTAGTCTTGATCACTATTTGCCGCTGTAGGAGGGATTTTTTAAAGCTCCTGGTGTCTTTATTTCTTGCTGACTGGTCTTATATATATTTGTATTCATATATCAAAATATAGGTTTCACAGTATCCATCATAAATGAAAGACAGCGGTCAAAGATTCATATATTAAATTGCAAAATGAAGAGCATTATTCACTTAAAAAAACATGTATCAAACACCTGGTAATACAAAAAATAGTCTACGGCTCCTTGTAACAAATTCAGGCTACCGGCTTCATCACAAGAAGAAAACGACGATGTATTTCAGATGAATAAAAGTCAGTCATCAGATGACGTTGGGGAAACCAATACTGTCTGCGCTGTAACCTGTTCAGGTCTCTGTCTATCTATCTATCTATCTATCTATCTACCTATCTATCTCTATTGTGCGTTTCTTCCGTCATCATGCTTCAAAGTAGTAGAAAGAAACATTTCAACTCAAAATTGATTCATATCTTTCCTACAATTTTTAATTATTTTTATGGAACTCTGAAAACAATTTCTTACAGGAAACACATTCATATCGAAATACTTACTGACTACAGCCAAATTTCACCAGTGCACTGATGTGCACCGACTCCCTAAAAAAAAGAAAATAAATAGATAACAAATGAATGAATAAATAAATAAATAAATAGATAAATAAACAAATAAATAAATAAACAAAAGATCTCTGGAAGTGTTTCGAGCTTATTTATATAAGAAATAAAAAAATAATCACTACCTTTCAAAATTCAAATACTAAAAAGAAAAGAAAAGAAAAGAAAAAATAACAGGAATACGAGTTTCTAAGCCTTCTTTCTGTATGCGTAAAACTAAAACAGGGCTATCAATCAGCTATTCGAATGATTCATCATCCATATGCATCCAACAAACCCTGCAGCCATCCATCGCAACTGTCAGCTAATATTTCTTCTTATTACTGCTTCTAATATTTCGACCCATAAATCAAATACGGCTTAGAAATATGCAAACGATGATGGATATCCATCATGGCCGAATTTGATTTCTTGAGGAGGATAGCAATATCTATAACATTAAAAACATATTTTACTTTAAGAGTAAATAAACTCGCGTGAATTGTTAATTGATAACAACCTAAGCCGAAAAAATCTAATGAATTCTAATCTTATTATTTGTATGTAAGATAATTGCTCAAAGACAAAAGGACATCTACACAGAATGGAAAAAAACGGTATAAATAAATAGTAATAGTGGTGCAAAATAACTGCAGTCAATAGGTAATTTATTTACTTCTACTATAGAATAATAATAATAAAAATAATAATAATGATAATAATACTACATTAAGTGATAAGGAAAAGGATGAAAATAGTGCACTAAACCAAGGTAACTATAAGCACTGAAGGCATTTTTAGTCGCACTGTGAGGATGATAAAAAGGGTAAAATTATAGTTCACACCCAGTCTGCCTCCCCAGCTACACGATATTTTTTTTGCTTGTTATGATGGTTTTTGCATGTTCCATACCATGATTGTTTTCAGAATTGCTTAGTTTTCGACTTTTTCAAAAGTCGAAGGGCATTATTTGGAAGCCTCCTGCCAGGATAAAAAAAAACAAAAAAAAAAAAAATTTGTTAGTTCTAATTAAAAATTCCCCTTCGGTATTATATGAAAATATATCAATTCCGAGGTAGAGCGAATTAGATATTAAAGGACATTTGTAGCTCAAATGATTTATATGAATCACGGTGATGTGATAATTATTCATAACATGGCTACGTGGGTCAAACGTTTGAATTGGCTAACATGGTAGAGGGGGTTTCATATCGATTCTAATTACGAAAACACTGAGTTCGACAGTGATTTGTAAGGTCAGAATCGATGTTAACTTATTCGTCTCTATTTTGGCCGCATTGATAACGTCACTGTCCGTCCTGATTTCGTTCCCGTCCACTGGACGGTGCCACGTTTGATCCCATGAGGGGATGAAATTATTATCAACTAAAAATTCCACTTCGCTACATATATGAAAATATATCAATTCCGAGGTAGAGCGAATGAGATATTAAAGGACATTTGTAGCTCGAATGATTTATATGAATCACGGTGATGTGATAATTATTCATATATATATGAATAACCTGTCACAAGAGGGTGCTGTGTATGATGGCTGTGCATTAAAAGGGGTTTTATCAGAGGATGTTATTTTAAATCCCGGTACAATAACCACGGTGAAAGTCAGGTTGAGGGAAGTGAAAATCCCCATAGCCGTTATTAGCACGGTGTCAGTAAACTAGTTATCGAACACAGGTGTTACATGTGTTGAATTGTAAAATTCTGATGATATAGTTGGGAAGTATCACAAGAATACTTAATGTGGCAGGCCTCCAGGAGTGGAGTAGTGATAGTGGTTCTATGATTATTGTAGAAGGGAAAAGTGAGTTTTCAGAGGCAGAAATGCAAATAAGGAGGAAATATTTAGGGATCATTTAGCTAAAGCAGACTACAAGGAGCACATAGAAGCTTTAAGAGAAGTTTTAGCTGATTTTGGGATATTATGGCTTTAAAGGGCGATGAATTAGGGCTCACCAAGGTGTTAGAACATAAGGTGAACCAAGAAGAGGGGAGCAAACCCACTTTTATTCACACCTACCTCATACCGTACAAAATCAGGGAACATGTAGAGAAAGAGGTTAGTAAATGGGAGGAGGAAAGAGTTATTGAGCCCAGTGTGTCCCCGTACAACTTCCCCTTATTGGCGGTGTCTAAGAAGGAGGTTCACTCCGAGTATGTGTAAATATCCGGATATTGAATGAAAAAACATTCCTGAATGTTATCCAGTCGCCTGTATACCAGACCTTTATGTGTTAATTGGGGGACATAGGATATATTCTTCAATAGACCTTATGCAGGTATTTTCGCAGGTTCCCCTTAGTGAAGATAGTTGGGAACTTACAGCATTCTCATTGCACAGGGGGCATTTCGAGTTTACGCAGATGCCTTTAGATTGATCTAGTAGCCATATGACTTTTACAACGTTGGTAAACACAGTTTTGCATGGGCTATTGGCCAAGAATATCTTTGTGTACATAGATGATATATTGATTACAACGGATTCGAACCAGCATGTCATGGAAGTGCTCAAGGATGTTCTTTGGAGCCTAAGGTTAGCAGAATCGAAAATTAAGTTAGTCAAGTGTGACTTCTTGGAGAAGCATATTGGATATTTAGTTCAGATCTTAGAGACCTTAAAGCTCGTCCGGGTTGGCCCAGGTCCCTCAGTGTGAGGCACCTCTAATGTCTATCAGAGAATTGCTAATGCATCTTCCGGTATATTTTGCATCTTCCAATCTTTGATGGTCTGGGATGCAGCTTAGATATTTGTCAAGATTATTCTTAAACATATCTATGCTCACTCCTGATATGTTCCTCAGATGAGCTGGCAAGGACCTTTGTACACTCTCTATTTGTGCAATATTCTTTTGTTAGTGTGGGTACCATAGCATATTGCAATATTCAAGTGGACTACATACATATGTTTTATAAAGCATTATCATGTGTTTGGTCTTTTCTTGTTTTGAAGTGCCGTAACAGCATTCCAATCTTTGCTTTACATTTTGCCATTAGTATTGCTTTGTGATCATTACATAACATGTTCCTATTCAATATCACACCAAGGTCCTTAACTGCTTCCTTATTTGTGATTGTCTCATTACTAGGACCCCTATATGCATATAGCATTCCTTCATTATCTCCATGATTTATTGATTCAAATTTTTCAGAGTTAAATACCATCCTATTTACCTCTGCCCATTCATATATTTTGTTTAGTTCTCTTTGTAGTGAGCTCCTGTCTTCATCACAAGTAATTTCTCAACTTATTCTTATGTCATCGGCGAAACTACTCACTACCGAGTCCTTAACATTACTGTCAATGTCTGCAATCATATTAACAAACAGCAATGCAACTAACACTATAACTTATGGCACACCGGATATTACCTTAGCTCCATCCGATTTGTCATCGTTTGCAATCACTATCTGTTTTCTGTTATGTAAAATTCTTTTATCCATCTTCCTATTTTGTCCACCATAATATGTTTTCTAATTTTCTCCATTAACATATGGTCTAACTTGACAAAAGCTTTTGCAAAGTCTAGGTAAACCACATCTGTATCTTTTTCGTTTATCATATTTTTATACATATTCTCACAGAGGACCAAGAGTTGTGTTTGTGAACTTTTTCCGTGTACAAAACCATGTTGTCCTATATTATACAAATCCTTTTTCATTAAATTTTTCATTATATTTTTCTTCATTACACTTTCGTACACTTTCAAAATATGTAATGTTAGACTCAGGCCTATAATTACTTGCCTCTAGTCTTGATCCACTTTTGAAAGTAGGGGCAATATATGCTAATTTATGTTCATCATCAATCTTGCCTGTACCTACACTTTGTCTTAATAATATTGCGAGCAGCTTTGCAATAGAATGAACTACTTTTTTTAACAAAATGGCAGGGACGCCATCTGGTCCGGCTGCTGATACATTTTCAATTTCAATAATAGCCTGCACAACATCGGCTTTATTAACATCTACATCCAATAAATATTCACTATTTCCATCTCTTATTTCTGTATCATTATCTTCATTATCAATTCTAGGGGTAAATCTTTCTGCTAATATGTTGCATATTTCTTCTTTTTTTTCATTTGTTAATCTTCATTGCTTAGAGGGCATATTTCTACTCTTATTTTACTCATCTTTTTCGCATATGAGTACAATTGTTAGGGGTTTTGCTTGATATTTCCTAAGGTATTTTCTTCTAAGTTCCGTTTTTCATTTTCTTTTGATTGTATAATCTTTTGTTCTGCATTTTCTATCTTGTATTTTAGTTCCATCACTTTCCATGCATTCTTTACTTTTGCAAGACCTTTTTTCCTTTTTTTGGTTTTCTGGAACAAGATGCTTCTGACTCTTGGTATGCATATCTTATGTTTACTTTTCTTCTGCAGCGCAATTTAATCATTGTGTAGAAGTGACCATGAAAAATTTTTTTGGCACTAGTGAGAGAGACTGTATGTTTAAAGAAAGCAGTTATATTGAAATTATCATTGCCTGTTAGGAATGAATTCTGTGGAAAGTGAAACCATGACTTATAGGCACAAAACTGATAGAGAAACGAACATTGCGGTCAGAGCGACATCGTTGTACTAATTTGCATTTGAAAAATACCCGGAATAAAAAGAATCAAGTTATCACAAAAATGCCACTGAATTCCCAGGGAGATCAGTTTCATAAATTCAGGATCAGAAATATCATCGCTTTAATTAACTATGAGCGATGTATGGGAGATATATGCCCCATGAGAAATTATCCTTATTGATTGAACCGAAAGATATTATGATCAGGAAAGATTTACAGACACATTTCGACTGAAACAACTTGATTTATTACGTTTTTACATACTATTCCGGTTAACTAAGGGCATGACAAAATGACTCTTCGATTTTCTTAGAACAATTATTTTCACTTTCTTGGCAGCTATATCACCCAGTTTCCCAGGAATCTGTGCACCGACTCACTGCTCTTCCCTCTGCCTTTTCCCATCACAGTTCCACCACCAATACTGTAATTCTCTCTCTCTCTCTCTTCTCTCTCTCTCTCTCTCTCTCTCTCTCTCTCTCTCCATAACATTGCATTCATTAATGTATTGTTCCTGAGGATTTCCACCGTATATTGTCGAAATTCTACAACATTTTATCTCATTATTTATGATTCCGTGTCCAATTACTCATAACTTTTGCGTTATTTTAATGTCATAACATCAATTACGAGTAAGGTTTCATGGTAGGTTTAAAAGATGGATGATCGATATTCTACTCTGAACTGACGGTTACCAGACCAACTTTAACGAATAATCTAGCAGTTGTAACTACATTCGGCTTTAAATAATTGTAATGATAGCCATGAAAAATAATGTTGTGAAGGGTAGCGTAAAACCATAAAAGAGAGAATAATCAGAGTACAATGAAAATAAGGAGAGAGAGAAATGAGCCTTGGTGTATGAATCAGATTATTCATAGAGGTGTAAACAAAACAAATGTTTAGTCACAGGACATTGGCGAGACGGAAAAGCGGCAACAGCCAAAACACTGTCGCAAAAAAAAAAAAAAAAAAAAAAAAAAAAAAAAACAAAAAAAAAAAAAAAAAAAAAAAAAAAAAAAAAAAAAAAAAAAAAAAAAAAAACTTGTTGACCTGTGACCTCGCTCTTGACTCACTCACCTTCCGTCGATTAGACGATCCAACTTCAAGAGGAGGTATTAACATCTTAATTTAACAACCTCCACCTTTCAAGAGGAGGAATTAACATGTAACCCTACCAAAAAGGGGATGGGGTAAGATATGAGAGAGTCAGCTCCAATAATCCTGACCCCGTTTGGGCGGGGACCTGGACCATACACCGCCTCAAGGGGTTGAGCCAAGATGACCGTGGGGTAGCTGATAGCAGAGCGGCAGAACCAGACCATAGCGAACCAACCGTCGTTGTACAGTAAATAAGCAATACCTTTCCAGAACGTTATAGTGATCCTAACCAGATTACCTAGATTTTAAAAATCTTAAGTTGTAACTTGTGTAACTGTATACTTGTATTTCTTTGCATTCTTAACCAAGAAAGAAAAAAAACTGCCGTTCGTCTCACTTAAACACTCCTGAGAGACTTGATACTACTAATCCAGAACTACCAATTAAGACGAATGATAAAGACATAAAACATAGAAGCAGATCGCAGACGAAGATAGAAATAGAAGCAGGTAAGAGAGCACACAAACTCTCCCAGTATAACATTTTGGTGCCAGCTATATGTGTGGATCCAAGAGACGTAACGTGCAAGGAAATATAGTCAAGTAAAAAGACACATTTCGACAGTTACAACGGTGATACCAATCGACAAATAGAACTTAGAAATAATAACGACGGCGAAGAATTATAGTGATCGATAAAATTTCGCTGTTTCCTGTAAACAACGATCTTAAAACTACAAATGAAAAATAATATTTGAGTAATTGCTGAGGAACTGATCATTCAGTTAGACTATACTCAATTTTTCCTCCATTTTTTAACAGAAACTAGTAACGAGAGTTATAATATAGCACCGGAAGTTTTGTGGAATGGATATTTTAGATATATTTTTTTATTGTATCAAGTAAAACCGTATTAGAGGCCAAATGGGGAATGTTTTTTTTTTTTTCGATTCCGCATGTTTTTAGTTTT